>NW_009730208.1:0-6539 GCF_000703405.1 Apaloderma vittatum
CTAGGCTGAGCCGAGCGTGTGACATGGAGAGAGAAACTTTCTTCCTCTCTTCTGCTGTAAAAACCTGGAACAGGAGGTACTCGGTGTTTTCGGAGCAGGAGCCGCGGTGCGGGAGCTGAGGATGCCGGACAGGGATGCCCAACCCCGGGGGGCCCAGGAGGAGCCCGGTGGAGGGGTCCAAGGCTGATCCTCTGCTCCAGGGTTTCCATCCTCCTCCTACGCGCAGGGAGATCCTCTCTTCTACTTTAAAAGAGCAGGTGGGGTTTTCCTGTGTTTTCAATCTAGGTGTAGGAGTGAGTAGGCTAGGTACCACCTTCCCTATCAGGTTTCCATGACAGGGACACTGCTCTAGCAAGCAGAAACGTGTAAGTGGGTTGGTCAGTCCCCTTTCTCCTACCCCTCTTCACCTCTCCTGCTGCAGCTGCACTGCTTAGCTAGAAATAATTTGTATGTCCTCAGACTGGGCTGGAGGTGGGTGACTGCAGCCAGGTCAGAGCACTCAGCTGGCCAAGGATCCTGATCGACACTTGGGGGCTATAGCAGTGCGAGACCTCCTTGACTGGGGGTGCAGAAGCCCATGTCTCCTGCCGGTGGTGAAAGAGGGCATCCCTGATCCAGAGAACATTCCTTCCTTGCCTATTAAGTTTTTTTGTCTTCCGAGTAGCAGAGCCTTGGTGGGAGAGCTCGGTGCCAGTCTAGTGTGGGAAATCTTGCGGTAGGGGGACATGTGGGATACCTAAATTTGTGACTGTTTTGGACATGTTTCTCCTAAACACTGGTCATCCTCAGAGAAGGGGATTTATGTAGTCGCCTGCTTTGAATTACCTATCTCCTTTTTCTGTTAGTGAAGGGAAACAAGCCCCTCTAGAGCTGATTTGATCCTACAATCTGTACTTAAAAAAAATGAACCTCTGTAGGTGGTTAAAGCTGATAGCTTTAACCAAAGGTGTAGAGTTAGTATTCTGAGCATTATGTATTGGCCTTTAGGTGTGTAAATTCTCTCTGGATCTCCATTTCTCTGGACCTTTGGATCGGGACCTAAGTCCTTTTGCTTTCTTTTCAGAAGAGTGGACCATGCTGGTTTGGTTTCGTTTCACTCAAACACTGCTTGAGGTAGAGACATCCCTCACTCACATGGTTAAAAAGCTGTGTGTTGCTTGTGCTGGTGTGTGTGTACAGACATACAACCATATGTCCCAGGAAATATAATTACAAACACGTCTGGATGGAGAGGGGAGGAAAAAAAAAGGCTTGCAAAGAATCAGGGTAGCAGATCCTCTGATTTGAAAAAGGGAAGAACAAAAGTTAATAGTTCATGTAAAACATAGCTAATACCTGGCTATTATGTGTTGGTCTCAAAACTTTACCATTTGCCCTAATTTAGCCTAATTTAAGTGATCTGGGTGTATTGTCATTAAAATCACAGCGGCTCCCATTGTGATTGACTCTGGTTTGGACACACTCAGGAAGGGATGAAGTTGCACAATGAGAAAACATAGCCCATTTGAGGATATTGTAGCCCTTTGAAGACTTAAGGCTTGAGAAACACAAGGCTTAGTGCACCGACAGGTAGTTCATCTTGAATCTACAGGAGATCTTCCCTTTAGCTGCACTTTCCCCCCCTGCTTCCTTAACAGCTTGTTTTTCTGTTTCCTCACTGTTATGAGAAATATGGGTATCTGCCAGTTTGTGAGATTTCTGCTCTGGTACAGCATTTGGAGCTGTGGGATCTCTGGCTGTGCCTGAGGCTTCGTGGTGCTCTGATTACACAGATAGCGAAAATAATAATGTATAGAGATGTCACTTTCCAGAAGCCTTTTTGTCCTTGATTTCTTTCATCAGGGACTGCAGTAGTTCAGCACACTGGGTTTTGGGAAAGGTGTGCCCATGCTGCAAACCAAATGTACAAGCAGCTTGAATGAATGTTCCCATGAGTTTTTGGAGTAAACTGATGTAGCCATAAACTTCTGGCGTGACAGTTTTCAGTCTGGGCTGTGATGCCCATTCACATCTTGAGCTTTCCCTGAGCTCTGATGCCATCAGCAAGTTTGATGGTGAGTTGGGTGCATCTCCAAGAGACAGAGGTAGGCTCTGGGCTTGGGTGGCTGGGGTACCTTGGGGGTGCAGAAGCTGGGGAGACCCACTGCTTGGTAACTCACATTAGGACAGTGGCAGGAAAATAACTGCTTGGTGAACTCTTCCTGCTTATGCCAATGATGAACTGGATACTAATGTAAATGTTTCACATGTTGCATTAATTATGGCTTTGAGTTGGAGTTGACGCTCATGTTTTTCACAGTTATTAAATGTACATTCAGCTATTATGGAAATGATGGGATATTAATGCCCATCCCCTGCTACTGCAGAGAGCATCTTTGCTACATCTTATTTTCCAGTGTTTGGAGCTTTTTCCAAACTTTCCGACTGAATGAGTCTTCTTCAGCTTCTCCTTAGAAATTTACTTAAATCTGAAAAGCTTTTGCATTTAGGACATTTTAACTGATTCTCTGCCTAAATAGAACTTTTCTTAATTTCATAACTTCTTTTTCTCTTGTGTTTCTGCAACCATAAAAAAATAAATAAATCATTGAGTGACTCTTACCTCCCATTCAACCAAATTGTTTGCAAAGCGAGATAAGAAGTGTCTGAGCTGCTGGCAAAAAATAGTTCTTGTCATATACCCTGTTTGACTCTCAGTTATTATGCAGATTGAGAGAAAATGTGAATGTTTTTGATACAGATAGTAAGCGTGATTCTGTTACACTGGGTGGTTTACCTGCTGTTTCAGTAGTCAGGCAAACTAAATACAGAAATATAAAATGACTAAGTGGATGGAAAGGTTAATGGATGGAATTGGGAAAAGAAAAGTGGATGGAAGACCTTTTACTAGTTTACTGGGATACTTTTAGAGAAGATAAAAATAATAGAAGAAATTTATCTGGAAAATGAAAAAATCTTTTATAAAATCACTTGCAAGACAAAGCCAAGGAAGTCTTAGGGAGGGAAGGGAAGCATGCACTTGAAACTGGGTCAAGTATAGTGGATTAAGTGTGTTGAAGTAATGTCAATTTTCATGCTGAGAAAAGGTTACAAAATGGGATGTGTCTAGGTTAAGCATGAAGTATTCTAAGTATATTAGTATATTAAATCAGGATACCAGGTTCAAAGCTAAGCAGGAGGGGAAGCAAGGTCAAGTTCTGCCTTTCCATGTGAAGGGTGGTGTGAAGATACCTGTCAGTCTTGGAAGGATGTTATATAACAAAGCTACATAAAAGCTGGCCTGGTTGTCACAAAATATAAATGGTAGAAATAACAGGGATGTCTGCCTGAAAGAATCCAAGTATCTTATCTCTTACGTTGTAAGTAAACTGCACCTGCTTGGGTAAAGGGTTGAGGTCGTTGTGGGTGGCTCTGTAGAGACGGCCTATCTGCTCTTGGTGAAATAAGTTGGGCAGATGATAAAAAAAAATAAATAAAACATCTAAGTGTTTTTGTGCCTTAGCATTAGTACTCAGGGGCGTGAATGTTGTGTTTGTTCTTTAACTGGTTAATAAGCATACAGTGAACATAGCAGAGGGTGATGCTGCCTGAGTAAGAAGGGAGTAACTTGAGGGAAAAAGAGAAAGAAGAATATGCATTAATGCATGGGATAGAAAAAATTATTGAGATGAAAATCTTTAGGACAAGGTAGAAATAAGAAGGCTTTCTGTGCAGTTGAATGGCAAAATGTTATTAATCTTAACAGGTAATACTTTTTTCCTTTCATGTAACTGTAAACAATTTTTGGGACTTCTTGATCTCTGGGATTCATTTAGTCGTCCTTGGCCTTACAATATCTGAAGGGATTAGCTCAGTGCTAAACATTTACTATGGAATTCTCCTTCTAAGTTGGTTTATTGGTACCCTTGTCCCTTTCTCTGAAGCATCTGCATGGGCTATTTTGGCAACAAAGTGGGAACTGTTGCTGTCAGCTGCTGGGTTGATCCAGTGTTGTATTCTCTGATTTTTAAACACCTTGAGAGATCTTAGGCTCTTAATTTATGAACAGCTCATAATCAGCAGAAGAGGCTGTGGAAAGATTCCTAGACAGTTCGTACTATTTTCATCGCCTCTTGCTATGCAGACTTGTGTGTTTGGGGTGAAAACAGAAATGTACAGCTTCCATTTGGCACTCTGATGGATGGTAACAAAGAAGAGGAAAGAAGAGGGAAAAAACATGCTATAAAACCACTGACAATAAAGTTGATGGAGTGGAAACAGGTGCATGAAAGGTGAGAAGAGAGATGATGAGACACAGGTACCACATCAGGAAGCATCGCCACAGCGGCGTGTAGGCAGACCAAGGCAGGAGGTGGGGGGAAGCATGGGAGAAAGAAGTGGGATGTCCGAATTTGGAAGCCGAGAAGGAGGACAGATGCCGGTATAAAAAATGAAAAGTGAGCCCCGGCTGTGATGATTCAAGAATAAGAAAATTAGGCATGGTGGAAACTACTGTAACAGACCATAAATCTGAAAGGGCAGTAGACATTTAGCCAAGACAAGATTGCATTTCTTCCACCATCAACCACCACTTGATCATTCAGGATGAGTGTTTATCATCTATAAAAAAGCCCGTGATTTTGTTTTCTTCCTTTCCCTCCCTCTCTTTGCTCCTCATAGCTTGTGTAGATTTAAAGAGGGCAAGTGAGGACGGGAGTTCTCCTGGGATTCCTGACACATCCATGCGTGGCACCAGTGGGGACCACCCATGAGCTGAGTGCTGAGTTGGGCACATTCAGTGATTTGGGTTGTCAGCTGCCTCCTCCAGGCAACATTTTCCAGCGAGTGCTGGCTGGGAAAGCTTTAGCAGTACCGTGCTTTATACTGGCTGATGACCTGGGTCAGAAAAGCTGTAATCGCTTGAAGGAAAACCTTTGCCTGCAAGTCTGACCCCGTGCTCAGTGAAGGCATTGGCAGGGCTCCCACCGATGGCAGCAACCTCGGGGCAGAGCCAAAGGTCATCAGGACTTGCAGGGCTCGCTCTGTGGGCGTCGGAGAGATGCCATCAGAGCAGGCTTCCCCCATGCCATATGTGTAAGTTGAGAAGATTAATTGTGTAGATTTATTTATTTAGAAGTGGAGCACAGTTGAGGGTTGGTAACAAGGCAGCCTTGAACGCCTCGTGCTTGAGATAGGAGAGGGACACTGTTTGGGAACAGGTCAGGGAATATATGTCTCCCAGACATTGCTAAGGTTTTTCTAGGGGCTGCTGCTGCTGTGAAGGTCCTGTGCTGGTATCCAGCATGGCTGTGTCTTTCCTAACTCTTAGACCTACTGGTAAAGGAGTGCCCCCTCACTCTCCCAGTAATATTTTAGCTTTCATCTTGGACCTGAAAATCTCTTTACATTTTGGCTGCTGGCAGTGGAAACATCTTGGCTTTCAGTCTTTTGAAGGAGAAAAATCTCTGAAGAGGAATAATTAACCCCCCTCCCTTTTTTTTTTCTTTTTGTGACAACCTCCGTTAAAGCAAGCAAGCAAACAAAACCATTAGCCAAATCTAATAATGACCTCGTTTCACAAGTATTGCGATACTCACTTTTACAAAAATTGCAAGACAGTAATTGCTGTGCACTTGAGACGTGGGCTCACAGCTGATTTAAGATGATCTAAGATGACATGTGCAGCTGAGCTTCTGGATCCCCTCTGTTGGTGCTGACGATCCTGTCACTCTGTGCTGAGTCAGAGCAAATGCTGATCTGGCTGAAAAGTAACCTGCCCAAAAAAGAAAGAAAAAAAATAAAAAAAGGAAAGGGTGAGGGATTAGCTGGGTGAATGGCAGAGGTGACCCAGTGTTTGGTCTTTTGAGGGGCTAGAAGTAGTGCAGGAGGGTTTGGGACCCACCAGGCACAAGGCCAGTCGCCTCTTACTGCATTTCTAGATCACAGAAGTTTGATCCGATAGGATTAGCCTGCTTTTGCACTGAGAGAGTGGCAAGGGGATTCTATTTCCTGATGTGGGAAGAAGAAAATGATATGTGTGTGTGTGTGTGTGTGTGTCTGTTAAAGGTGTGAAAGAACTGGATTGTTGCCCTCTGCTGTGAAGATCTGAGCTCTGGCTTCAGAGGTGCAAGTGCTGTCTCTGCGAGGAGAGATATTTCCTGGCTGTATGATATGTCTTCAATAAAAAACATAATAATCAGATGGTGGGCTATTCCCAACCTGAATATTTCTTTGGCAGACTTTTTACTGCTATAAAGAGAGGGCAAATCACTCGTCCTATTTTCACTTGCTGATATGGCATTAACCTCTCTCATCTGTTAGTGTTTTATGGTCAAGAAATACAGCACAAGCAGAGGTGGTTTTTAGTGATATTGAAGATTCTTGGAAAGCACACACCAAAATGATAGGAACTGTATTAATTGGTGGTGAAAATGCTTGGAAGCTCGATTTTCATTTTAGATTTCATTCCACTTTAGAGGTGCAAATATTTTCCAGGGGTAATCCCCAGGAAAGTAGGTCAGGGTGTTTGGGATTGGTTAAAAGGATATGCCCATCCTGCT
>NW_009730208.1:6570-21906 GCF_000703405.1 Apaloderma vittatum
GCATACAGGAGCATCAGGAGAAGAGAGCCACATAAACGAGGTGAGCTTGTCTACAACAGGCTCACAGTCGTTTAGATGTGGTGGTGGGTGACATGGTTTAGGGGTGACCTTGTAGTGTAGGGTCAATGGTTGGACTCGATGATCCCAAGGGTGTTTTCCAACCTGAATTGTTCTATGATTCTATGATTCTAACAGTGGACAGATCCCTGGCAGACTTCTAGTTACCAGGGTAGACAGAGCCCAAAGATATTTTCTACATTCTAATTACCAATGTGGGTTACTAATGCTAATCTCATAATCCAATTTAATGAAAAAACCCTGCTTTGGGGAAAGGGTGAACTTTCCCTCTGAGGTTGGAACTGACCTGAACATGCTTAGAGGTATTTTTGATGTAATGAATATGGTCAGAAAATTGAAATGCATCAGATAACTGAGCTAGAGGAAGAAGGGATGGGGAGTGTAAAGCCTGAAGAAGCCATTAACATAATTGTCGCTGGCTTGATAAAGTGCAATATATGCTTAATAGTAGGAGAAGTCATTGCCTAAATTGATCATACTGTCCCAGAAAACTAAAATACACTGAGATTGTTACTTTTAGCAGCAAACTCAAGGGTAAAGGTGATTTAGACCTCAACTCTTGACTGCTAAAGTGTTAAATTTCCCAGAGCATTTCTCATAGCTTGTGAAATCCTTCTGGTTTTGTGCTTATTCTCTGAAGTTTCTCAAAGGAAGATCTTCACACAGGCTGGCCGTGATTTATACACATATAAGGGTGGTGCCGCGTCTTTTGAGAGACGTATGTCAGCAATGGATGACTTCTGATTTTTCCTTGGCTTTTATATCTGTGGCTCCCTCCTGCTGGCAGGTCAACAGAGCTGATCAAATGCTGCTTGTTTCTGGTTAGCTGCTTTTTATCTCCAGCTCTGTGGTTCCTTAAAGCAAATGAAGAGAAAGGAAGATTTCCCGAGACAGTTCTTTTCTTCTCTTTTTTGTTTGGTCTTATTTCATCCTTTTTATAAAAATAAAATTCACACTTCTTTTGAAAGAAAAGAAAAGGGGGCACTAACCAGACTCCTTTACAGCAGAATTTATGTTTGCATGAAGGGAATATGAGCTGATGTGCATCTCGGGGTACCAGAAGGAGGTTGCTGGGTAGAGTAGGAGTGGAGACACTAATCAGCTCTTGATGTCACGCCTTTCTTTGTAAGCACCTGCCCTGCAGACCTGCTGCTGAGGAGCTTGCCTTGCCTTGTGATGAATGTCAAGTGTCCTGATTAGTAAAGTAATGGCTCTCTCCCCTAGAGCTGCTCAAGTAACAGCTGAACTCAGGCCAACTGTCTTCTCTTCCAGAAGACCAGACAGGGTCAATTAACGCCTGGTTTTGATGCTGAATATAGGATTCAGGACTGAATCATCCTTTTTTTTCTTTTTTCTTCCTTTGGCTGGAAGCCCACTGTCGTCTGTGCTAGCCTCTGTATGGTGAGAGCCCAGGGATGCAGAGGCATTGCTCATCCTGCACCAAAGCAACATGTCCTGTTAACGTCAAGGCATCCTTTTAGAGATGCGCAGACCAGGTATTACTAATAGGTTAGCACTGAGCCCTGCACTCTTACTGCAGTGGCTGGGGTTGATGATCAGATTCCCATTTACCCTAGCTAAGAGGAGCCATAATGCAAAAAAAGAATCAATCTCCCTCTCTTTTTGTTTTGTGGTATTTTGAACTGCACTTAAAGCCAACTCTGCCTAAATGTTTGCTGGCTTCTCTGAAGAGTCATTGCTTTTTAGTTCCAGCTTTTAAACAATAAAGAAAAAAGCTGATATGCAGCATTGCCCATTGCAATACTGACCTGCTAATCCCTTGAACTGCTTTGCTAAACAGGGGAAAAAAATTCCTTAAAGCCTCATCATGTGGTTACGCAGGAATCACAGCTTTCATTGAAAAAAGGGGAAAGAAAAGGTAAGTCAGCTCCTCAGTACTGCATAGAAGAGTTGGAAAATGTGAACCTTGAGAAGCAAAAATCTGGGAAGTTAAATGAACTGGAGCTAAGCTGCATAGTGTTTTAAGGTCCTGTGGCACTTAAATAGGTCGTATGAATTTGATGGGGTGGAAACAATGATGCCTGACTTGAGGTTTTGGGAGGCTTTATGTGACTTACTGAAAGTACAGTTTGATTAATAAACTGTGCCATTATTCGACTTTAGCATTTGCACTGTAGATAGTCTGTTAGGGAGACCAAGTGGCACCTCATTGGGCATGACATGCTGGAAATAAAAGTAAATTATTGGGGCGATATCCTGCTTTCATAACCAGTCTCTAGCCACCTAAACATGACAAGCACAAAGAGCTCTGGTCTTCGAACTGTCCAGATCACCCCCTGCATGGGTTTGCCTATTAAAGCTGGCATGAGATGGGATGTTGCAGGAAAAGCTGTGGATGAACTCCTGCAGTAGTCCTCCAGCTACACAATAAAGATGAGCGGAGGCAGTTTTCTTACGGGGTGACTATAAAAGGGTACAGTTACATAAATACCTAGAATGTTAGGAGGGCACAAAGCACCCTGATTGTTCTTCAGGACAGCAGGAAATCACTGTGAACAGGAATCTTGCTCCAGTGATCCACGTGTAGTCCAAGTGCAAGATCCCAGCATTGCAGAAGTAGCTGGGGACTGGCAAGAACCAATATTTCATACCATGAATGTCTTGTTCTCTAGACAGAGACACTCATGCTTTCAGACTATTTTTTCCTATCCTGAAGGGTGTGATTTGTCTGTTGAACGTGCCCATCTTTTTCCACTGACTACAGAAGGACTCTGGCTTATGTCAGGTAGATGTTCAACTTTTAGTGATCTAAAGTAAAATAAAATGAATCTGGACCCAGCAGTGAAATTAATCTCCACTGTAACTCAATTAAATTAGCTGTTACATAAGCTGTGAGGTTGAGGTTGCTCTGCAGCACTCCATAAGCTGCGGGGGTGAAGGTGTGTTGATAAGGCTGGGACATGGCAGTGGTGGAGAGAGATCTCTGCAATGACCTAATTACGCTGGAGAAAGGACCTAAATCTTCACCTCTGAACTGCTGAATTAAAGTGGAAACACAGCAGGAGCACAGCCTTGGTCTTTAGTTCTGGAGAGCTTATTTGTGAGTAAAGAGTTTTTCGTTTTGCTTCCTGCCAAAGGCGTGTTATCACACAGCAGAGCCCCTTCCTATCCAAGGAATAATTAAGACCAAGCTCATGCCAGTGTAAATTTTTGTCTGTGATACATGCAGGAGTAAACCTAACACGTAAGCTTGAGTGTAATGACTGGCTTGTAATTTATTACAACTGTTTGTCAAATGGGCTAGACCTTGTATTTAAATTCAGTTTACCAGTGCAAAAAGGCGGGTGCTCAATTCACGATTGCTTGCAGTGCGTGTGATTACAGGCTGACTGCATTACCCTAGCAGGAAAACCAGCTATGAATGCATTTCTTTCTTCATGCTGTAGCCTGGATCGTATCTTGCAGGTGCGATTGATAGCAAGGGACAGCTCAGAAACAATGCCAGAGCAGAACTTTGATCTCTTCCTTTCCCCCTAGTCCGTGGGCTCACAGGTTGCTGCTGACTGATCTGACTGATACAGCCGATGCGATAACGCATTGCCCTGCCCCTTGAAGAGGGTTTAATGGTGCTGCAGCCAAAGCTCTGCCCCGCACTGTCACCCCCCAGCCCGTACCTCAACCCAGCCTTGGTTCTAAGCAATAAGGAAGCTTGTAGCTCCAGGCATCGTCTGGCTGTTAGAAATGTGAACAAATTTGGATTTGTGGCTACTTGAAAAGCTGCCTCAGCCCTATGGGTAAATCTGGGCTTCAGAAGAACCGTGCACTAAACAGGGCTTGGCTAGACCCTGCTGCTGGAGATCATTTTGACTGGGGTTAGCAGCATGAATACAGAGAAGAGTCTTGGAGCTGAATACAGCTGATGGCTGAGTTAAATCTGAGATGTGTTTTCCTCATCGTTTTCTTAGTTCGGGCTGCCTTGGGCTCTAGCTTGTCCTTAGTTTTATTTATTAGTTATTCTTGCAGTGGAAATGGACTCTGAGGGACTGGAGGCAAACCAAGAGGGCAATAGGGGATGAGGCTTCCTCATAAGAATATAGATTACAGATTTTTATTGTCCAGCTGTGATTTAAAATCTTGCTTTGCTCAATGAACAGGGTTACTTCAGCCACATAGCAGTTAAGCACTCGCAAAGGGCATGGTCCTATCCTGAGACAGGGGGTTGCAAGTCAGGCAGAAGTTCCTGAGCTAAACTTCTCAAACGTGACCTCTCTCTGATGTTACAGGTGTCATCAGTCTCTTTTTTGTTTTTTTTTCTTTCAAAACCCCAGAATATTCATAAAAACATGTAGCACTCCTAAAGTTAAGTATAAATGAAGATTCAGCTAAAAATTGTAAATAAAATTTCTTATTTGATATGGGTTCCTTTTTTTTTTTCCCCCCTGTTTGAAAATATTCAGCCATCTGGCCAGCAAACAAATAAAATGCTGCATGATATTGGCAGCAAAGCATATGTACTGACAAACAGCGGAATTTCTGTAGTCTAGTGGGTTTTGATTTTGCATTTTTTTTCCCCACACAGAAGACTCCTGGGTTAAATTCATGTTTGTGAAAAGCAGAATGTGGTCATGATCTTCATCTACGTAAATGGAACTTTGGCAAAGCCTAAAGTCAATTACAATATTTCTATTTTTACTCCCCCTCAAGGATTAATTAGGTTTAGTAAAAGAAGCACACTTTTTCTTCCTTATCAGAATCCTTACTTTTACGATTATATGTAAGGGTAGCTATTAAAGTCCTGTCTTTAAACACTTTTTCTGTCAGTGTGACCACTTCAGTGAACATCTTGTCTCCAGGAAATTACGCAACTTCAGATTCTAGTACAAATCACTTGTACTGGCCCAGAAACAACTCATACCCACAGCTCTTATCCCTCTTTTTTGGGGGACCATAAGTATTGGTAGAGGAGCTTTGGTACTGGGGTAGTCCTTTCCACAGTGAAGGTTTATTTCACTATATCTTTCCCCGTTTGGACCTAAAATTCAGCCTCTGAGGAAGTCCAAGTCTGAAAGGGAAAATGTGAGTTCAGAAGTCAGCCAGACTTGTCCATCCCTTGGCTTGAGTGAGGAACAGACCATGAGCACACAGACCTGGGTCGATGGTGATGAGGAAACGAGAGATGGCTTCTTCACAGCTGCGCCCTGTGCAAGCGAAATAGTTAGTCGATATATTTTCATATAGTAGTGTCTTTCAAGAAAGGAACGGAAATGTGGAGCAAATGCATTTGGTAGGAAATTGTAGAGGAGGTAGCAGGGCAGAAAAATAATATGAGATCAGATGAGCGAGCATCACCCAGACTTCCCTCTAATAACAGTATTGTTCCTTTTCTAATATTCCTCTGCTGCCTAGTGCCGTAAGAAAAACTCGCACACCTAATGGAAATGGATAACCGGCAGCAGAGGGGCAGGAGTGGATGCTTTGCAAAACGTTCATGTGTTTGCCTAGTTTTAAGCACATGAGAAATTCCACTAAAGTTTGAAAACCAATGCCTTATTCAAGATGAGGTTCATGCTTAAATACCATGCTGGGTTAAGGCTAAGGAATTCTGCAAATTACAGAGTCAATATTCTGACATAACTGAGATATATTATTGAATTTAAACTTTTTACTTATGGTAGACTGAATATTTTCCTTCAGGTGCACTGTTGGAAAAAAAAAAGGGTTGAATGGTGTTCTTTAAAAATATTTAAATGTTAAATAAGTTTAATGCTCATTTCATGCTGTCCTTTGTGGGTTTTCATAGAAACACTTATTTTTTTCTGCATACATTCAGTGTACTTTTTAAGACAAACTTGCAATGTCCTTTTATGTGCTTTTTAAAAATTTAATTGGTGTAGCAGAGTGGACAGGATGCTGCTGTGGGACTCTGCTACTGGAGAGGAAATGTGATTAAATGGGCCACACTAATTCCTCAGATGGTTAAATCTGGCCATAGCTCAGGTCCTCACTGGATTAAAGTGGACAACTTGTAAAATTGTGTTACCTTTATACTGCTCCACATGAACCTACTGGGAGCCCTGTGAGGATAATTTGGGTGGTTTGGCAATATTTTGTGAACTGAATCCTTGAAGATGGGTTTTCCCTGTCAATACTGTAACTGCAGAAATTAAACTTGGTTCAGAGCGGTGGCTCAATAGGAGGTAGTGGCTGTGTGGTAAAAGATGCACAGGCTCTAGGATACACTTGCACATGCCCCAAAACATTTATGTTGCACTAAATGATGAGGAGCCTTGTAGATAAATACACTGTAATATTTACCTTGATATTAGCTCCATCTCTCTCATTTTTCTCAAATACATAGATACTTTTTCCCACTGAAATTATCAGCTCAAGTCCTCATCTGAGGTAAATTATTTTACCATACATGTTTGTTTTATGTTTAATGTAGTTCTAGTTTCTTGACTCTGCACATCTCAGGAGCATCCTAAGTGAGGTTTTTGTTGTGTCATTTATTTTGAGAATGTAAAAAAGGACACAAATTTGTCATCTTATCTCACATCTGATAAAGAAAGGACGTGATGAGGCATGACAAGGAGTGGATTCACTTGGCTAGTGTTTAAGGAACTGCTGAAATTGGGCACAGTATTAGTGTAGGCATTCAGAAGGAGTGCGGGGGGCAGAAATTAAAAGGAAAAAGTTGTCTTGGGTGGAAAACTGAATGCCCAAGGGAAGCCTGGGGAAAGGTTGTGTGTCTGTTGAGTGGAGGCTGCCTGGGGCCAAGATCCGATCCCTCACCTTGAAGCAATTGACTCACCTGGTTGCTGTCCAGCTCGGGTCTGGGACCTCCTGATGGCCTTGACTCCTTCACAAGCAAAAGCTCATCAGTTCTGCCTCAGGCTTTAGTACACCTGTTGGGATGCTGCAGGTACCTTAGGTGATTGCCTTCTTAGGATTTGATTCTGGGCTACTAAATAATTATACCTTGAACTCTTTTTGTGCAGATTGCCTTCTGAATAGGCAAAAGTCAGCAACATCTGTAATGAAAAAAAAAAAAATAGATGGTTCTCTTTTCATTTATGAGTCGTAAGCCTTGAATAGCTGGGAATAAAACATCAAGGTTGAAAAGGAGGAGGAATGAATAAAATCTGGCATATTAAAAGTTATAATTAGAACTGTGATCAACTTTGATACTGTCAGGCCTTCTCAACTGTAATAACTGCGTAGCTCTGAACAAAAAGCCTAACCATATTTGCAGTGAAACACGGCTCTTGTTCTTGGAGAAGGTTTTGGCTTATTACACAGTGCCAGCTGTGTAACACAGAGCACGCTGTACTGAGATCTGTGGGCGGCTTTATCTAGTGGCCATATGCACACGATGTTTGCAGAAGACGTACTGTACGGTTGATGTTTGTGAATCATCGGCACTAAAATTTACTTCCCTGAAAACAAAAGCTGGTTTGTGTGTGCAAAAGTGACCTTATGCAAGAGATTCTCTGCCGATGTGTCTGGATGCTGCTCTGCTGGCACGGTAGAGAGCAGGCGAAGGGCACCCAGCCAGCTGGGGACCATCCATCCTGGTGGCATTGGGACACACGGGCTGTGCCTGAGTGCCTGGTGTCTCAGAGCACTTTGGGGAACATCTTCCACCTCTACCCAAAGCTTTCCTTGATGCAGGAAGACACACAAGCGTGGGTGGTCCTGGAAGATCTTGCAGAAGCAAGCATGGACATCACGTGCAGCTCTTGGCTAAATTGGGATGTGGAAGCTGCTTGCAAAGGTGGCACCTGCAGTCAGTGTGCCTGTTTACCTGCTTTGTGCTCTGACTGTTGAATACTAAACAACAAACCGTGAGGGTTTAGTGAGTTTTCTCCTTTATAGTTTTGTAGGTAGAAATTTATCGCGGTGGAGAAGGGAAAATACTATGAAAGCAAAAGTATGAGGCACTGCACCTCTTTTTACGTCTTTTTTATTGATATAAAAGAGTAGATAAGGGATAGATTCCCAGTAGTTAACAAAGAAAGTACTTAAGCTATGGATAGGAAGCTTAAATATTGATAGTAAAAAAGCTGTAGCCCATTAATTCTGCTTTTGATGGGCCTGCATGGGACTGTGAATACTGGCATTAATCCTGACATTTTCTCCTTAAGCTTAACATCTCTGTTACTGCTTGATCTTTCAAACTAGTTGGCTTCAGTATTGCAGGTTTAAGCCTTGAGAGCCTGCTTCAGCAAAGCATTTAAGGGATTGGTCTTTTTGGATTGAGGTGAAGATGTGCCCAGGACCACTGTGACCCTGTTCCCTGTCACAAACTTGCATGTGTGTGTGTTTTTATTAAACTTAAAATATTATTACATGTGCATTTAAATGTTTGTAGCAAGTGAAACCCTTAGAAAAAGAAAAAAATAACCAAACACCAAAAAACATCCCTTCATAGATAACTCTTAAACTAAGATTTTCTTGTTATGAATATTAAAGAACAGTTGTTGTGTAGATTGGTAGTAATAGAAGTCCTTCTCAGGATGACAAACAGCCATTTATTTGGCTGTAAATAGAAGAAGAAAATTCTAAAAACTCATAGAAATCTTATTGCAGTTAATGTAAAACTATTCACTTTATGGAACTGGATTAAACCTGTCTAAATATTACTGCCGGATGATTAAAAGACTGAATGGCTCTATAATATTAGGGAATAAATATATCTATAAATATCCTTTACCGCCATTTTCTTCACTTCAATTTTCTCTTTAATCTGACTGTTTTGTGGGGTTTTTTAGAAAGCTTGAGAGCTCAGTGAATAAAATATGATTTCCTGATCACCCATGTCTAAAATCTTTCTGAGAAACAGTAGAGATTTGCATGTGAATTTGCTAGGTTTTAAGATCAAAGGCTTAAAAACCTTGCAACCCAAACTCCAAACTTCTGGATTTGTCAGAAATGTCCTCCTGGTCACTGCGAGAGCTTGGTGGTTTGGAGGAACACCTGGGTCAAAGCGAGCTTCTCCACCTTTTTGCTGATGCTTCACTTCATTTAAATTTTAATTTCTGTATTAGACCTTTAAGTCTCTGCTACAGGCTGTATGGGAAACTTGGATGTCGTAGAATGAAACTGAGGAGCAGGGAACTCTTGAATCCTCCATCCAAGCTGTGGAACCTGACTAAACAGGTGTACCTCACCACAGCCCTTTCTTCTGTAGGCTGGACCAAGATGGGAATGTGGATGTAAAGTTATGTTCCAACTTGCCCACTTTCTGGGCTCTGTTATAACTGGCTGGTGGGAGCTGTGAAGCTTTAGAGTGGCTCTTCAGGACAGTCTTATGTTTCATTACCCTGTTCAGCAGTCTTGCATCCCTCCTGCTCTTGTGAGAAAAGGACATGATGTCTGAGGTGAAAGAAGGGGAGCGATGTGAATTTTTTGCTTTGGTTGTGGTGTTAACTTCAATCTGTGTAAATGACACTGAAGAACTCCTTGAGAAGAAAGACTGGTCAACCAAAATGAAACCACCATATTATGAGATAGTTAAGGTATGAAGCAAACTTTCAAAGTAATGTTTGACAGAGTCAACCACTTCTGCGTGTTCACAATGCAATGGCCAGGTTTTCTATTAGGGAAACCCCCAGTCTCAATGAACATGTGCAAGCAGCATGTTTGTTTGGACTCTGAGTTGTTGGGCTTCTTTCGTTGTGTGGAGTGGGATTCATCTCTCTGAGCGATGCTTCTCCAGTGGGTAACACCGTAATCTCCAACCTGCATCCCACCCTATCCTGTACTAAGTCCATCCTCTGCGTGTGCTTGTTGACCACACAAGAAGTCCCACCATGTAGATGGCTGAAATTTGGTGAGATGGATTCATCCCATTTCTGATGGTCTTCATCCAGCAACAACGTTTACTCCAGCACCATAGAATCGTAGAATCATAGATCAGTTTCGGTTAGAAGAAACGTTCAAGATCATCGAGTCCAACCTCTTTATGGGACGCTGCCAGGATTGAGTGCCACAAAAGAGTATGTGCAAAAAGGAATATAAAAGTTGTACAATAAAATAAAAGAGGATATAATTTTATGTATTGAGTGAATGAATTTGGGGCTTGCCCTGTGGCTTTATCCTCTGGATGATGGAGTTGCCATCCTGTGTTGAAGGATTTAATATTGCTTTCCAAGAGCCTTGATTGCCAAGTGCTTTCACTGACACACTGCTGGAAAGAAAATGGAGAGTTGAGCGGGACTTAGCCACAGTGAATTCATTTTCATAGAGGTGAATCCGTGAGAGGGAAGGCTCTGAACTCTCCTCTGTAGTTTTTAATATTTGTAGAGCTTTATGAGGATGAAAGGCTCTGTAAGTACTTGGTGTTACAGTTCACAGAGACGGCAGATGACATGCCCCTAGCCTACAGTGAGCCAATGTGCCACTGACAAGCCTATTACGAATAAGGTCTGTCTGTGGCTTATTGCGTTCAGCACCTTTTTACAAAGGGTAAAGTGTTTTAAAGGGTTTTGTGGGAGAGCTGTGACAAAATGATCACACCAATTTCTTTGCTCTGCACCAAAGACAATGCTAGTGTCAAGGTAGCTGACCTCTTCCAAAGCATTTGTTATTTAAGGCCATAAATGGTAAAAATCTGGCTTTACAGTTAAATCCGGTATGGTATTTAAACTGAAAATCACTTTGAGAAAGGTCCTCTGGATCAGGAAGGGCAAGACCACGAGTGGTTTAAGCATTATAACTGGATGAGTGTGTGTCAGAAATACATAGGGTTGGTGCTGGGAATCCTGAAAGGCAAATTAACACATCTCTCGCTAGTAAAGGTTAGCAAAAAATATTAAATGTGTTCCAGCCATTAATAATTACATGTGTGTTAAAACACTGACAGGTGAGAACTGGGTCCATCATGTCCTGACTGGAGCAGGAGCTGTCAAGAAGGAAGAAGTGAGCATGGGTAATGCAGCCCAGTGCAGTGCCTGAACTGCTCCCTCCTCCTGGAGAGTGTCTGGCTGGGCTGTTTTTTGCACTGAAATAATATAAATTTATAACATAAACCAAATCATATTATCTATTATTATATATTTTCCTAACTAGGCAGCTCTTTATGTTTTCCTGCTTGTAAAGTTTCTCCATATTAATCCAATGAATGCTGCTGGATTTCAAGGCGCTAGTTCTCATAGAAGGATTTGTGACCAGCTTGAGGCTTGCTGGCTGCAGCTGTACTGGCTGGAAAAGGCATCTCCATCTCTTTGCCACACCCTCTGCAGGCTGGGTTTAACAATGTGTGAGAGCTGTGCTGTGCTGAGTGATGTGTGAGAGTGATGGAGGTGAAAAGGGGTTACACGAGCTGGTTATCCTACGGATGGGAGGGGAGGGAGAGGGTAGTGAGCAGGGATGAGTGGCAGATGTAGGGAATATAACTCTGCTTGGTTACCACAGTGGCATCCAAAACGCTGTGTGTGATCACGCCGTGTTTAGGAGCAGAGTGTTGTTTATGCAAAAATGCGTATCTATGTTACTGCTGGTGGCCAGTATTCATTGAGTTGCAATTAAAAGGAATTTTTAAAAAGTCAGTGGATTTTGGTACTATAAGAGAAAAACCATAAATGATTGTAGACTTACATGGGAAACCAGTTCTTGACTCTCTGTGGTACATGTATGGGAACGCCATCCTGCAATACTCCAGTGCCTCACAGTAAGCTATCCACATTCTGTTGCATTGGCCTTGTAGCAGAGCTGATATCTTCTAGCCTTATTTTACAGCTGAAAAATAATGCGACTGGTTTATGTGTCCCCCATTGCAGCTGAGATAGGATTGTTCCCATCTGATTCTGAAAAATGGCCATTTGATCCCTCTGCATAATGATATTCCCATGCTCCTGGGCTGAGCTGGCAACACGTGTTACTGCAGAGTTCCTGCTGGCAGCTGAGACCCCCACCCATGGGATGGAGAGCACCAGCAGCCCGGGCCCCTCTCCTGATCCAGCCTGCAAAGCCATGTCTTCTCAGCATGTTGTCAGAACAGTTCCCTTGGGACCTTTTATTTGGCTTGGTCGTGGTGAATTTCTTAATGATGGAAAAAAAATATATCTTCAGTTCTAGGGAGATGGAAAGGGAAAGGGTTTTACAAAGGATTTTTTCATCAGAAGCACGGCCAGGAGGTGGAGAGAGGTCGTTTTCCCCCTCATCTCTGCTCTTGTGAGACCCTACCTGCAATTCTGTGTCCAGCTCTGGGGTCCCCAACGTAAGAAGGACATGGACCTGTTGGACTGAGTCCAGAGGAGGGCCACAAAAACCATCAGGGGGTTGGAGCATCTCACCTACAAGAACAAGCTGAGGGAGCTGGGGTTGTTCAGCCTGGAGTAGGCTCTGGGGAGACTTTCCAGTGGCCATCCGGTATTTAAAAGGGGCCTAAAGAAAAGATGGGGAGAGACTCTTTATCAAGGAATGTAGCAATGTGATGAGATGTAATGGTTTCAAACTGGAAGAAGGTAAGTTTACTTTAGATATTAGGAAGAAATTCTTTACTGTGAAGGTGGTGAGATGCTGAGACAGGTTGGCTAGAGAAGCTGTGGATTGCCCACCCCTGGAAGTGTTCAAGGCCAGGTTGGATGGGGCTTTGAGCAATGTGACCTAGCAGAAGGTGGCCCTGCCCATGGCAGGGGGCTTGGAATGATATAGTCTTTAAAGTCCCTTCCAATCCACACCATTCTATGGTATGATCCTGTGATTTGATGTTGGTATGGTTTAGTTTCCATTGAAATGGGTGAAATTTGTGCTACTGATTGACATGAGAGTGGACTTAGACTGGTCTCCAAAAGTTTTATCCTTGTGTTTTCATCTGTTGCTAAGGTGTATCCTTGAGGTTTCCAGAACTGTAGCGTGAAAGTCTGCAGCCAGGTGAGAGGCTGGGTTGGAGCCCATGAAACCAGGCTTCAGAAATGTGATTTTCTGGAGGTGAAGTGACAGAGCACTGCATTCTGCAATGGATTGGAGCTGCCTGCAGTCAATACACAGATGGAAACCAAGAGGCACAGGCAAAAATGGTCAGTTTTTGGCTTGTAGGTCTAAACCAAGAATTTTAGGGTAAGTTTGCAATCTCACAAGATTCTTGACTCCTGTTAAAATATTACTATGTTAGTTTTCTTTTGGACAAAACCATGAACTACTTCTATCCTGATCTTGACCCATTTTAGGACGAATTCTGAATTCTTTCAGAATTTATCTATTTTTAATTCAAATAGATCTTAATTTTTGTCTTCAGAGTGAGGAAAATAAACCTGACTGGAGTTCCTAGGGAAATCCTGACAGACCAAAGCTTCTTCAAAACTCTGATTTTGGTTACATTTCCCTAAATAGTTGATTTTTATCACTGGCCATGCAAATGTCCCCGTGATAAACATTAACCTCTCTGCTGGGCATCTCCTCACTGCTCTCCCTACTAGTCTGGGTGCTGTGCCATGTTTTTTTGCCTGTTCAGAAATGTGTTGTGCTCCAGGCACCATCATCACCCTTGAGCCATGGAGGAGCAACTTTGTGCCTGTCCCACTTGGTCTCTGAGATTTGGGCAGCTCCATCACCACAGGACAGCGGTTAAGCAAAGCACATTGTGTGCCTTGGGTGGGAAGATGTTTGGAATACTTACCATAAAATAACCCTGGTGCTCCCTAAGCCCTAGAGCTAAGGGAATAGGTAGTAATTCTGTACCTCGCATCTGCTCATTAGGGAATTAATTAGCTGTGCTTTAAAAAATATGTTGATGGTCTTGAGGTCTTCACCTCTAATTATTAGGACCTCACTGTTTTATCTCACATATTTCATCTCTAGAATTGGGCAGCATTTTCCTGCCTTCAGACAATCAGTATCAAAGCTACTATTTTCACTCAACGTTGTGGCCTGATATAATTTCTTCCTCTAATTCTACAAAAAATAAAACTGACATCTCAGTTTCTCAGCTTCCTACCCATGGTAGCACAGTATTCGCCTTTTATTCCCACAGTAGCAGAGTTAGTTAGCAGTGATAAAATCTGGTCCTGTTCTCTGTTACTGAAGAAGTAATAAAAATAAAATTAGAGAGAAATTGTTTGCTTGTTTGTTATTTTGCCTTTAGGATGAAGTGATGGTCTGCTGAAACTGGAGATTTAATGATGGCTTGTTCTCTCTCTGTTATTGGATGTTGCCTTTTGAATCAATCTCTATGTCTTTCAGCTAATTATTTTGAGGAGATATGAGAGTGCATAAGTGTTCCCTTCCTCATGCTGCATGGCCTATGAGGAGGGAGAGGACTTACACAAAAAATACAATATAAATACTGACCCTGACTGAGTGAATTAAGAAGAAGCTGGAATTACTGTTGGACTTCATAATCTGAATAGGAATGCACATTCAGATACAAGGAGCTTTGGATACTTGAGTGAATCCATAGTGAAATTTTAATTATGCCCTTTTTTGACTAAACCTAAATTTCTGCCTTCACAACTTTCCAGTCTATAAGGCTAGGTTAAATGGTGTTAAACCATGTTAGTGTTTTACCCCTAACATTTCGTGGCAGCAAGGCTACTCTGTGTTAATCTTCCATGAGAAACACGCTGTGTCGTTTTTCTCTTTGCTCCAGCTCCTTCTGATGCTGTTGGGAAGGTTCTCGCCCATGGGAGTGGGGGCTGACACGGTGCCGTGGGCAGGCAGCTGTGGCCACGGTTGGGCATGTGAGCTGCCGTCGTGATTTCTAGAGCAACAGGGTTGGTTCAGACCGTTGGATGTCCAGGGGAATCCAAGCTCCCAACACGACCAGGAGAACTGGAGTGTAGTGGTTTGACCCTGGCCGGCAGCCAGGTACCCACACAGCCGCTCTCTCATTCTCCCTTCTCCACTGTACTGGGAGACAAAATATTTCAAAGGGCTCAAGGTTTGAGATAAGGACAGGGAGATCACTTTCATTTACTGTCCCGGGCAAAACAGATTCGATTTTTGGGGAAATTAATTACATTTATTAAGAGAACAAATCAGACAGGTGTAGTGAGAAGTAAGAAAAAACCAAACAGATCTTAAAAGCGAAACACCTTCCCCTCATCCCTCCCTTCTTCTCGGGCTCAACATCAATCCCGGTTTCTTCACCTCCTCCCCCCGAGCGGTGCAGGGGGACAGGGAATGGGGGTTACAGTCAGTTCATCTGATGTTGGTTCCACCGCTTCTTCTTCCTCCAGGGGAGGACTCTTCACTCTTCCCCAGGGCCGTTGTGGTGTCCCTCTCACGGGAGACAAGCTTCACACACACTTCTCCAACTTGAGTCCTCTCACGGAGGGCAATTCATCACAAACTGCC
>NW_009730209.1:0-1039 GCF_000703405.1 Apaloderma vittatum
CTTTAGATTCTATCCCTTGTCTAACAGAGCAAGTTAGATTCATAGTCACCAAAGAGAATTGAAAATCGATAATTTTTTCTAATTGCTCATTCTCAGGGCCTTTTGAAGACTAGAGCTACTCAGAGCAGTCCACTCAGATCCCAGGATAACACTCACAAAAAATAAGTACTTCTATCACCCCTTAAGTGTTGATAAATTTAGCAAGGCAATATTTTATCATAGACTGATTAAAAGAATACTTGTACTAACTGAAATCTCCACTTTCCTCCTTCCAACACTTAAAGCGAATGAATAAATTACCTTCTCCAAGATTTTTTGTTACTCATCTCTGTCGTGAAAATCTTCCCAAGTCTGTCTTCAAAAATAAAGCCAAGGTGAGTGCTGCTTTTAATGTCTTGGAAGCAAACACTTCAATATAATTTTTTTAAAGCCAATTTTCAGCATCCTTGTTCTACTTAAGTGTTCAGCCTGGCCATTTCTATGCCTGTTTAAGTACTGCCATTTGTCTCCCTTAATCTCACTTCATCCTTACTGACACCTTTGTGTCAGTCTCCGCAGGTGAGATGCAGGGGTGGAACAACTCCAGCAGCAGTAAAATGTCTTTTGACACAATTTCCTATGGGACTCATTTTATGGTGTTGTCACAGGAGGTCTTCAATGGGTCAAATATCAGACAGAACTTGTATTTTTGTGATTTTTTCCCACTATCTTAATGATGGTTATGGTTGTATCGAGTAAACTAAACTTAGATTCTGCATAATTAATTTGATTATTCTGTGAAAGATCTTTTAATAATTATATGCAATCATTTTCATGAGGCACTGAAGCAAAGTGAAATACTTCTAAACCTTCTGAATTTAGAAAGAAATTACTATTTCTGCAAGTAGTAGACAAGATATTGGAAATATTTCAAACTGCAATTAAAAAGCAGATGATAATTTTCTTCATATTATAGTCTGTTATGTCTTTCTCTACTAATAAAATGTTGTGAAATTTTTCTCCAGATACTGTTGCTGATTCGCAATCCAAAAGATGTAGC
>NW_009730210.1:0-31359 GCF_000703405.1 Apaloderma vittatum
ATCGGAACGTCTGGTTTCGTTCCAGCCAACCCTTGCTGCTCCAACCCCTGTCAGAACCGAGGAGTGTGCATGACAACAGGCTTCGATGGCTATGAATGTGACTGCACGAGGACGGGATATTACGGGGAAAACTGCACGACGCGTAAGTACCTTAAATCTCTCTCTTCACGGAAATTTGAGAATGCAGCCCCAGGGTTGCACATTGTTCTCGGTAGCTAACTTGCAATCATCTCTCCATCGGCACTCGCAGCGGAATTCTTCACGTGGCTGAGGGTAATGCTGAAACCTTCACCGAACACTGTCCACTACATCCTCACTCACTTCAAAGGAGCCTGGAACATCATCAACAACATTCCTTTCTTACGGGATGCTATTATGAGATACGTATTAACGTGTAAGTACGAGTTCTCTCTTCTAGTCCCCTTAACTGGCAGAAGTTACTGGTAGGACTCCAGAAGAAGGCGATCAATTGGTCTATATATAAAAGTAGCAACCTAAAATGTATTAACCAAAGCTTAAGATTTCCGCATGATGCGGACTTGTGTGAAACACTCTTTGAAATGGGAATGCATTTTGCTCTAACAGAATCCAGGGGTTTGCTGGCATAAACTGTGCACCAAATTGCTTCTGTTAATAGTCAGATCTAGGCAATGATAATCCAGGACCTAGTCCTGTTATGCAGTAATTGTAATCTCACTTAACATCAGTAGCTGATAGGTGTGGGATTTGTCAAGAAAACTGCTGCCAAAATACACAGAAAAGACCTAGCCTTTAGTTTTTGAGACTAAAATGTACCATTTAAAGAAATAAAAATCATACTTTTTTTCAGCAAGATCACACTTGATCGACAGCCCACCAACTTACAATAATGATTACAGTTACAAAAGCTGGGAAGCATATTCCAATCTTTCCTATTACACAAGAAGTCTTCCACCAGTAGGACTTGACTGCCCAACACCGATGGGTGTTAAAGGTAAGGAATAAACCAGATGTGTAATGTTCACTTCTAGGAATTTCTACTCATCCTCCTAGAAAATATGATACCTGTGTGTCTATAAACTTTTTTCAGTGTAGTTGGCTTTCAGGATAGTAGTGCTTTGGATGCACTGTGTAAAGACCTAAAAGATAACTATTCATCAGAGAATTACCTGCTAAAAACAGGGAATTTGGAAAAAATATCAAAAAGTGGGCACAGAAAAGTAGATAACTCCCCTTATTTGTATGCTGCTATCTCTTAATAATACATTGAAAGTTTTAAGACTTTTTTGATGTTACGAACAAAAAATATTGCATAAACACGGTTGACTCAAATATCTCACTATGTCTTTCTCTCACAGGTAAGAAAGAGCTCCCAGATTCAAAGCTGATTGTGGAGAAGTTTTTGCTGCGGAAAAAATTCATTCCTGACCCACAAGGCACAAACGTGATGTTCACATTCTTTGCCCAACACTTCACTCATCAGTTCTTTAAGACAGACCACAAGAAAGGACCCGCATTCACCAAAGGCCTCAGCCATGGGGTACGATCATAGCTCTGTAACTTCAGCACAGCACTTAGTTCCTGGGAGCCGCTGAGCAGCCAGAGCAGTACCTTGCGGATTGCCAGGGGACACACACTCCGGTGCACATACTGTATGATGCTGCTTGCCACAGACTAATGGGCTTAGCCCTTCTGGAACTTCTCCTTAGGCAAAATTCTGGCACTCAGTAGCATCTCTTCTTGGGTCAGAACTGCTTGCACAAAGCACGTGGTTCTGTATGAAATACCTGCACGGTGATCTCTAGGGCGCTTTTTTTTTTTTTAATTATTATTATTCCCAAGAGTCTGCTTTCACCTAAAGCATGTTAGATCTAGTGACTACCCAGAACTTATCTGTATCCAGCACTGTAAGATATCTTCTGTGCTAACTGAAGAGACTTAGTGTAAAACAAACTTCAAAAGCAGACTCTGATTTTAGAATCTTTATCTTCAAACGGGCAGCCTTCGGACAAAGAGCTCTTCAGTACAAATGCAATGTGTATGTCTGTAAAATGTGTGTATGTACAAAGAGCTGTCTGCAGAACAGAAAGCTGCTGACACTTCAAACAGAGTCCTTTTAAATTGCCAGCCAATTTAACAACTTGCCCTTATGCAGAGATGTCTTCAGTTGCCAGGAAATAATTTGGCTTTGTCGTAAATATCGGTGTGTGATACTTCTAAGGTAGCATTAATGTAATTAAAAGGTAAACGTGGAAAGGATGAACTCCTGTTGGCATCCACAGAAGCAGGATGTATCCTAAAATAGCAAAAAATGCAAGTCAGCTTCATGTTCTAAATGCTTTTATTTTACAGGTTGACTTGAACCATATTTATGGAGAGACTCTGGAGAGACAACTTAAGCTGAGACTTCTAAAGGATGGAAAGCTAAAATACCAGGTATGCCTTACCTCAGAATTCCCATCTTCTTATCCAGTAACATGTGCTTCCTAAAACCAGTGCTCTGTGCATGGTGGGGTGGATCCGAAGGGTAAGCCTAAAGTTAGTACTAACAGAGCTTAACTCCTAAGCATCAAAGCTTATGACTCATCTTGTTCTTTCTCTCCCCCCCAACAGATGATTGATGGAGAAATGTATCCACCAACGGTGAAGGACACTCAGGCAGAGATGATCTACCCTCCTCACATACCTGAACACTTGCAGTTTTCTGTCGGGCAGGAGGTGTTCGGGTTGGTCCCAGGCTTGATGATGTATGCTACCATATGGCTGAGGGAACACAACCGTGTCTGTGATGTCCTGAAACGGGAGCATCCCGAGTGGGATGATGAGCAGCTCTTCCAAACTACCCGACTCATATTGATAGGTGAGTGTCACTTATACTATGTGCAACTCTAACTTTCTCACAAGGAGGGTGCTTCTACTCGCTGTCTGCAGCAGTAGGTGTAGTACAAGGGAGAGCTGTTTTACCTAAATGGGTGTGTGAGAGCATACCTGTGAACCTTCATGATCTCTCAATGGGGGTTACAGTGAGATGCAGCTTCCTCCCAGCCATGTTCAAGACAGAACTGAAGAAACCTGAGCTAAGGGTACTCAGTTCCCTTATCTGAGGGAAACAGAACTGGGAGCAGTGAAAAGGCAGGAAGCTAAGGCTCGTTTCTCAGAGAGAAAGCATGTGAGGCTAGATGACCTCAGACTCTCAGATCTTGTGCGTTTGTTTTCATTTTTTTTGTTTCTTTTTTCCCCGGGGGTTGGGTCAGTTCAGGTATGCTTGAAAAGAAAGGCTGTGATTAAGCCTGAAGTTCAGGGAATGATGTAAAATGCAGTTCCACGTATTTCTGCTGTCTGTCTGATCGGTTGCATTTTGTCTTACATAAATGGTGATGTACACTAAGCTTGAAAAGACCTTACCCACACTCACTGGAACAGTACATTGAGACAGTTTTAAGCAGCTCAGAAGCTGAGAGTCTCTCTCAGATACCAACTTTCTTCCCTACTACTGTCCTAGAGAGTACCATGTAGCCGAACAAGATGCAGATACCAAGATGAGCCATGCTGTGGAACATAAAACAGAAGGGGATCTTGAAGAAGGGGGAAAGCAAGCTACTTGCTCTACCACTTCTCTACCACAGCCAAAATATCTTGCAATATTATGTGACTAAGGGGTGGAACAGTATTTAAAAGATAAGAATTATTTTCTTAGATGGTATTACAGAGGTGTTTGTTATCCTGATCCATACAGTATTTTTTTTAGAACAGTTCAGAAATGGTGGTTTTCTCTCAGAGCAGAGAAGTTTCTTGGGGAACCAGCACCAATATTCTTCTCTGTTTCCCTCACCAACAGGAGAGACCATCAAGATTGTGATTGAGGACTATGTGCAACACTTGAGTGGCTACCACTTCAAACTCAAGTTTGATCCCGAGCTGCTGTTCAACCAGCGATTTCAATACCAGAACAGAATTGCAGCTGAATTCAATACTCTCTACCACTGGCACCCGCTTCTGCCGGACACTTTCCAGATCCATGACCAGGAGTACACGTTCCAGCAGTTCCTCTACAACAACTCCATAATGCTGGAGCACGGCCTTTCCCACATGGTGAAATCTTTCTCCAAGCAGAGTGCTGGCAGGGTAAGTTCTTTTGTGAGCTGTTAGTGAACCAACAGAGATGTAACCTGGGGGTGGGACAAAGCGGGTAGAAAAAAGCTACTAATTACACACTACAAGGCACAACTTCCTCATGACTCTTATCGGGAGATCTTCATGCTTTTTGTCTTGGTTAAATAGGTTGCTGGTGGGAAGAACGTTCCTGCTGCAGTACAGAAGGTAGCAAAGGCTTCGATTGACCAAAGTAGACAAATGAGATACCAGTCCTTGAACGAGTACCGGAAACGCTTCATGTTGAAACCATTCAAATCATTTGAAGAACTTACAGGTAACAGTTTTCAGCCTTTTCTAACAAACAAGGGCTTTTTTTCTTAAAATGGTTAATAGAGTCCTGCAGTGCTATTACTGGACTTGAACAGGATAGGCTTCCTGTGAAAATAGGATTTTTTCACTTACCATTTTTTCACTCATCAATAATTTCAGGAGAAAAAGAAATGGCAGCTGAACTGGAAGAGCTTTATGGAGACATTGACGCTATGGAGCTGTACCCGGGCCTTCTCGTAGAAAAGCCACGACCAGGTGCCATCTTCGGCGAAACGATGGTGGAGATGGGAGCGCCCTTCTCTCTGAAAGGACTGATGGGAAATGCTATCTGCTCTCCCGAGTACTGGAAGCCTAGCACCTTCGGTGGGAAAGTGGGCTTCGAAATAATCAATACCGCCTCCTTGCAGAAGCTCATCTGCAACAACGTGAAAGGCTGTCCTTTCACTGCGTTCCATGTCTTAAATCCTGAACCCACGGAAGCAACGATTAATGTTAGTACCTCAAAAACAGCAATGGAAGATATCAACCCCACGCTACTACTGAAAGAGCGATCTGCTGAGTTGTGAAAAAAATCCACCTATTTATTTATTTAACTATATAATTTATTTAATTTATGGCTTAGTGTTAAAAAAAACTTCAAAATGAACTTGAGCATCTTCATTGTGGGGGTTGCCCTAGATTCCTTACTCAGGTAAGGCTTCCACTTAAAAAAGGGATTTTCTGTGCTTGAGCTCTACAGTGGTGAATCCCTTGTTTAAAATCTTCTGTAACAGAACTATGTATTCCAAAGTGGACAAAGGTTCCAACTTTTTTAAATGTTACGTTAATACTTGACAAAGGGGGATGGTGGGTTTTCTTGGCTCTTCATTTGATGTAAGTCACGTAACGCTACAAAATTGCCTCGGCAACTTCTTAAACTTGAAAACAGGCCACTGAACTAAAAATTTGGTGTAATGAAAAATTGCCAGAAAAAGATCATGAATTCAGTACTCAAAGATTAACAAAAAATACGTATACTTGAGGCTCGTTTATGTAAAGTGAGTAAATGCATTGCATTTATCTTCTGTACTACCTCTCCCATGTTGTAAATAAGGCACTTTGTATAGTAACTTATGGGGTTTTTTACATGTAAGTCTACTTTCATGTGGCATTATACTTTTTTAAAATTGTTAATTTAATTATTTAAAGAAAATAGAACTTCTGTTGGATCCTACTCGCCTTTGAAGCATATGTCACAAAAGTATTAAGTTGTGTGAGAGGATGATGAGATACTGCTCAGGCTGCGATAATGAGGCTGCTTGTATTTCGATACAGATGTTTTATTGTGCAAGTTTGGGGAGGTCTTAAACTTAGTTTGATGTATTGGTATTCTTTTCGTAGCTGTAGTTCTCTGGTCTACTGGATAATATAATTTTAATCTCTGTCACTTTAAGGACAAGCAGGCAATGTATCTTTAGTTAAGGATGTGACTATAGTATAGCTTTGTGTATCCAAAACATGGAGATCCTTGGGGGAGAGTGAAAGCGAAGAAGCTGTGTGAACATATGCAGCACAGAAATGAATGCTGGGTGGAAGGCACCAGGGCTTGAGAGTAGTTTATGTCTGTGTACACAAGTCATACTTGTAACTTACTGTTTATTTATTGGGGGGAAGAGGGGTAACATTTTGCTTATAATTTCTAAATAGAGGCATTCTGAGTGGCTTAAGCTTAATTAAAACTGGCTAGCTAGCACAATATCTCTTAGTGCCAGATCAGGACAAATACATCTGAAAAAAATTTCTAATCTCATTTGGGCACGTAAGAAGTTACACAGGGTCTTGTACCAGCGCTTCAAACTTTGCATATAAGGGTATCTTTTTTTAATTTCTAGAGAGGAAATGTAGGAGATGATCTTCCCATAACAACAGCTGGGGAACTGTAGGTAAAAAGTCACTTCAGACTGGAATAGAGCAGCAACGTGGTATTTCTGTGCCCCTGGCCAAAATTCCCCAACTACTTGTGGAAAAGGACTTGAGTTTTCTATTTCTTCTGACAAACACTCGCAGAGGCTCTTGCGTTGTAACAGCTCTGGCAGTAGCATAGTTCAGCTGTAACTTCCGTTTCTGTTGATCTGTTTTGAGACACCGATTGCGTTACGCTGTGTCAGTCCGTACTGGTTGGTGTGAACAGGTGAATTGAGATCTCTGGGGGCGACCGATACCCATGACTGCTTTGAGGTGGTCTCTGGTGTGACTGATTTGGGAGAAAGAAGGGCATTTGTTTTCCTTTATTTAAAGCATGGATAAGGGAATACCTGTGATAATCTTGGATAAAAGGTGGTCAGTACTGTTTGTGCTAATAAGGGAAAATTGCTTGGATGCTTGTTAAACATATAATTGTCGTGCAGATCCATCTTTGGAACATGCTTCTTCAGAGCACCCTTCTGCCACTAACCAGGCTTTTCCTTGCGTTTGTTCAGCTTAGAGTCAAAGGGAGACAAGTCTGGACAGATCTAGTTGGTTTTGGGGTAGTTAAAGAGGAATTTCTCTGACCATGTCATCCAAGTTAGAAGCTGCTTCAGAAAAGGAATCATGTTCACTCTGCATTTTGTACTCTGCAGCCACATTTCAACAGTCGCTTACCTGTGACCCAACCTGCTGGGTTTGGCTGGGTTCAAGTTGCTCATAATAAATGTGTATGTTTGAGATTTATTTATTTTAAATTCTGTGAATTGTTTTTTCCACTCTATTTTTGTAGGACAAGAATGTTTTTAAAATGCAGTTGTTTATATAAATAAATTGAAAATGTTACCTGTATGGGCCTGTTTGCTTGTGATTTCCTTCAGCAATAGTTAGTGTGAACCCATTCTTCCATCTCCTTTGCCACCTTAAGATTAATTCAAGACTTCCAGGGACTTAACAAACAGCATTAATTCTCTCATAATTCCAACCTCAGCTGCCTGTAACTTAAAACAAAAACCTTGTTTGGATGATTCGTTTGGGTTTTTTTCCCTTTGATCACCAGCGCCATCCTCCTACCCCTCACTCCAGCAACAGCACCCGCCATCCTTGCTCTTGAGTAGCCACGTGCTTTGGAGGGAAAGTCCAATATCGAGGTTACACAATGTAGCGTTGGTGTCGCCAAGCTCCCTTCCCCATGCCTGCGCGCTAAGCAAGGCTGGTTCTCTTCAAGCTTAGCCAATGCCAGAAAGAGAAACTGCAGCCATGGGACAAGGTGTTGGCACAAGGCCTCGAGCACTGGTGGCCTATCCCTCTTTCCAGGTGGCAACCTCAGAAGCTGTGACAGCCACTTCCCTGTTCTCATCTCTAGTAAGAAACAATGAGGAGAAGCCAGGAAGGACACAGCTCAGGGGATCACGCACCTTGTTCTGCTTCAGTCAACTCCCACCACCTCCACCCAGCCACTGACCAAATGTCACCTCGGGCACCCTTCTGTGCTCAGCCCGCCCCCCCGCTATCATCCCACTACTCCCCCATCCTAAAAGTAGAGTCCTGTCATCTCACAGCTACTCCTAGTGAGCAACCCCATAGCCACAGCCCTACACTCAGAGTTACCTTCCTTCCAACCACCCCAAATCCTCTTTGGTCCAAGGTTCTTCAAGTGACCCACAACTCCATGTTTCTAACAGTTCTCCTGGCTCTGCCCCACATTTTCTTTCCATCTCCATCAGTGCACAGTTTCCTTATATTCCTGTCGCACCCAGGCACATAAACACCTCCAGCAACTCTCCTCAGCTTAAACCTCAGTCCTCGTCACTTCAATGACCATCTTCAGTCCCAAAACACAGCATCCCGAGGACCCTCCCAGGAGCATCACTTTAGTCCCTCTCCTGGCCGTGCATGGAGGCTGTGGGTGAATGGAGGCATGTGAAGACCATGTGTGAGCAACACGGGGCTATTTCTGTTAATAACCAGTCAACTCAGTTAATTAATTTCTGACATGTTTCGGTTTTGAGGGGAAGTTGAGTGAAGGAGTGAGCTTCAGAGGAGCGGCTCGGCCACTGCCGCCAGGACGGCAAGGCGCGGCGTGGGGAGGGGCAGCATGGGGACAGTGAGAGCAAGGTCATCCGCGGAGAAGGTGTTCTGGGTGACTGCTGCCCTAATTAGGGAAGGGCCAGCCCGGATGGATTTGGCGCACGATGGATGAGATTGCTTGATCGTGGAGGAGCTCCTCCTTCCCTCTGAGCGGGGGCATGTCCTGATGATACAAAAGGCAAGAATGTTCCTCAGAGGAAACCTGCGCTGTGAAATATGTGCTCTCCAGCCTGGGTTGAGGTAACTGTTTCACCCAAGGCAATGCGGTAAAGGAGCGGGGGGGCTCAGTGTTTCAGTCGTACCCTTGGAGGGAAGTCCCTCCAAGATGAGAGCTCCAAGCTTTGGGGCCAGGCCACCGTACACCGCTGTACGTCAGTTGCTTGCTCTCCCACTGCGTAAGAGGCTTTTATGGGCACTGAGTCGGAGCCCCGCAGGCATCTGACCAGGTTTATTATTTCTGATACACCGCTGGAGGTGCACTGACCTTTACGCTGGAGAGCTAATGCCGCTTTACCCAGATTTCAGGAGACGTTTCCATCACAAGTGGCTTCTGCTTTGCAAGAAAATACCCTTTCGGCATCAGTCCAGCCAAGTCAACAGATAGGAAGAGGAGAGGGAACCCTCGTAGTGGGGAACGCTCGTGCCACTTCTTCCTCACCTCTTCACAACTCCTGGAACAGGTGAACAGCTCTGGAAAAGCTTATTGAAAGGGCGTGGCTGTTTCCTTTGGAAAAACCCTGCAAGTTCTAAGAAAAAGAAAAAAAGCAAAACTAACCAACATATATATCCCAGAAAGGAGCTGGCTGTAGCTATATACTCTAAATATGGAAAGGGAGGTGCAGAGTTCCTAACTTTTTGCTAAAAGGCATGAAAAGAGCCACACGAGGCAGCATTGCAGCAGCATGGCAGAGAAACATGATATGGAAAAAACCCTCTCCTTAGAAAGAGCTGTGTGCTTCTCTTCCTTTAATCTGCAGTGTCAGTTTACAAATAAGATTATACTGAGAGGAAACATGATTGGTTTCAAATTTCTTTTTCTTTCCTCTGATACTTAGTTTTTAAAATTATTATAATATCTCTTGTGACTCCTGTGCTCCGTAACACCAGACACCAGACATTTTCACTAATATTGGCAAGAGACCAATCACAACAAAAAAACCCTCCAACCACGATATTCCTCCTCTGCCACCCAGGAGTGAGACAAACAACAAAGCAGATGTCAAAAAAGTAAGAAGGAAAAAAGGCAGCATAAGAATTCACAATTCCCTTTTCCAGGATTTTCTTGGCCGAACACCCTGAGACCGCACCGATAGCTCAGCATTCACTTATATCCAGCCTAAAGCTTGAGAAACCAGCCAGAGGTGACCTCGGTGAGTTGGTTGCTGAGCACCATCAGCAAATAGGGAATATTCAAGCTTGTGAGATCTCACTGGTTCACCATCAGGAGAGAGCAGGGTACAAAGCATTCAAGATTTGACTCACGCTGGTCACTTGTCCTCTCTTCAGGGCAAGCCAAGCCGTTTATTCCCACAGGTATTACCCATCAGATGGAAAGCAAAGCACAGAAACCCGGAATCTGGGGGAAGGCAGCAAATCATGTTTAAAGTATGTACTTTCAAACCAACCTGCCACAGGCCAGCCAAGGATCTAGCCCATCGCAGATCTAGCCCTACAGAAAGTTGAAAATACATTGCATCTTCTAACCAATTGTAATCTTAATATTCTTTTTTTTTCCTCTTTCTATTAATTAGTGGCTATTACCAGAGGGCATGGGGAAAACAAGTAGCGTCACACAACTAGGAGCATCCTGCTTGCAAGTGCCTCAGATCTTTACTTCATATGGTAGCAAAGTAGTAGTTCATGGTTCCTTCTCAGGATAAAACCAGAAATACTTGCAAAGAGTAAAGGAGGATCCTGCGGAAAATATGTTCTTGCCCTGCGCTTTATTTTTTCATGGTAACCAGGTGTAGCTCATTACTTCAGGCTTACACAGTAGTAGATATAGGTGTGTGCGAGTACCCTTGTTCAAACCTGCCCTGCTGACAGGTAATTTTAACACCCATTCATTTCCGCAAAAGGACTGCATTTGTGGTAGGCTCTTCTATAAGACCACATGAAACTTTTTAAACACACAAGCACCCCTCTCACCCTGAAATGGGCAAAATACGCCCATCACGCCGAGCACCGGGAACAGCCGGGTGGCAGCTGGAGAAATCATCTATCCCCAACAGCACGTTGTCTTATGCTTTCCCCTACACTGTGAAGATCTTCTACCCAAAGAAAATATTTTCAGGAGCATTCGTCAAGGAAGGATTGTGCAAGTCACACTGGCTTTAGCATGACGCCACAACATGTGGCTGCTAATACAGGTATTTCTGAATTTATGCTTCAGTGATGTGAGGTGAGACCGAGGCCTCGCAGAAGGAACACAAGTCTGGTGTAAAAACCCCAGCTCTGAGTGACTACAAAAGCATCAATCATTCAGGATGGTTTTAAGCCCCAAAAAGCTTCAACGAACCGTGAGGAATCACAGCTAAAAGCCATGATGATGATGACTCCAGATACATTCTCTAGCACCTTCAAAACCTCAGCTGGAGAACTGACACAACTCAACACTCTTCCACTTGTGGCTTTCCAGCCGGTTGCCTGGACAACATTAATTAATCCTGCCTAACAAATAATGGCAGAGTTGCTAAGTATCAGTCATAGGTAATAATTAAAACAAAAGTGCATTGAGCTTGCTCAGCTGTGAAATACTGGTTCTCGCAAGGCTGGGATGTAGTGCGAGGTGATCCCATCACATCCTAGAGAAGCTGTTAAAAAGCTGTTACGTCAAATGAGGCAGGGAAGTACCCACCATTCCAAGTAAATGAGGAGTGAGAATTTCCTACAGCAGAGAATTTCAGTGAAAGCAGGGGAAAAAAATAAAAGAAAAAGCATTTCTAAATTAGCACTGGCCTGAATTTCCTCAGTGTCCAATACATTAGTAGAATTTCAGACAAATTCAGGATGCATTTCTGGCCCCGGAACAATAAAACCAGCTTCTTTTCACTGTTCGCTACGTGAAGCATTTCAGTGTTTGTCATCATAACTGACTCAGTCTTAATGGTAACCAGAAGATTGCCCAACCTGACCATGGAATAAAAGGTCCCTTTACAGATCAAGCATAATATCTAAAATCACCTCGAAAGCAAGCTGTATAGTATGTATATTTACTGTATAGTAAATAAGCTTGGATGTTTTCAATAATCTTCACTCTGTGTACATTTTTAATTCAATTGTAAAAGCTCTCCTGCTCAGTAGACAGAGGTGGATTGAACACCGTGTGAATGTTTCCACATGTTCTTCCGCAGTGCGAAGAAAGAAAAAGGCTGCTTGCTTCATTCTGAGGAAAAGTTAAGGAGCATATGAACCCACACACACACCCTTCCCCTGAGAAGACCAAGTTAGGATCTCCCATAACTATGAAGCAAACATCAAAACATTTAACGAGAGACTTTGACAAGAGCCCGGGGTTATGGTTTCTGCAACTCTTTGGCACTTGTGATTGCATCTCTGGAGACTAGCTGTGAGATACTGAAGTCCAGGTCTCCCCTAGAGTGCTGGCAACTGCTCAGTATCACTGAGTAACTAGTTACCAAATGTTTAAGGCTCTTCAGTTAAAATATCCCGTAGAATAAAATACAGAGAGAATAAGAGCAGGCAATGGTTTAACAGTAAGCCAAGATAAACAGTAATTCACAGACTAGGTTTTAAAAGCAACGGCAAATACAAAACAATTTCTCATACGAAGGCTTTGTGAACAGAGAATTGAAATCCCCAGGGTTCCTCGTTTTTAGGAAGTTGAGATCCTCTTTCAAGTCACTTCCTCGGTCACTCTTGGTTGCAAATATTTCTCGTAACTGCCTTTAAACCTCTATGCAAGCAAGTGAACGCTTACCACCACCTTAAAATATTTTCTTATTCAACAGTCAGGTCTACAGTAATGAAATTTGACATTAATCAAGTTGCGTATTATTTGAATAACACTGTTCTGCCACAAACGTCATTTATATCCTTCCCTAAGAACACAGAGTGGCTATTTCAGTGGCACTTTCCAGTCTACACCGTTAGTGGGATGCAATGGGAAGACAGGTAAAAAGCCATTTTCCTGTGCGATTTGTTAGGGAACTGAGAAATCGTCATTCATTCAAGATAAAACAGTGCCCTGGGATGCTTAGTACTATGGAGCAATCTGAAAAAAACTCCTCTGCAGCTGTGTATCAGATTTAGAACTGAGAAAACTAAGACCTCTGAAAAATTGAAGAGCTTCATCTGCATCTCCTGACTTTGCAAATATGGACAGGGAAGGTCACTAGAAAAGGTTCCCACAAGATTTCTGTCATTTCTGCTTTCCATCGTGGTGAGATCCTACAGGACCAGTCTGTAATACAGAATTAGTTTTTTTCTTCTTCTTCACTTCCATACCATGAACCAGAAGATAGACTGAGGAACTATTTGCTTCAGCACTTTCATAATGGTTGGTCTGAGAAAAAAATAGATTGAGAGAAGGATGTACTACTCCCCATCACATTAAATCTGCTTGCTCATTCTCAGTTACTATAACATTTACCAGGGGAACTGGAAGTCAGAAAAAGAAGTAAATTTTCTTGAGTGACTAATAGAATTTTTATTTATTTGCCTCTAGCTCCATTTTCAACAGGAAGGTTTTTCCTTCAGAAAGTAAGTTACATTACTTATGATTCAGCACATGAATGGGTAGGCAACATGGCAGATTATGAATAAGATTCCTTATAATTAAATGGCCATAAATGCACCCACTTGAATAAAGCTTTGACAGAGCAATCCGTCATCAGATTTTAGGCTAGTCTAGATTTGCATGACTTGCACAAAACCAGCCCCACCTTCCAGTTCACAGCCACCCTCAATTCTCCTCAAAGCAGGTCAAGTTCTCCTTAGTCCACTACTGACTTTTAATCAAAAAGAACTGAATAAATTGCATGCTCTAAGTTCCTCAACAAAATCTTCTCCCTGTTTCCCTGCTGTACTCCCTGTGTCTCATGACCCTTAGGACACAGACCCTTAGATGAGAAGAAGTAAAGTGCATTTACTTGAAAAATGAGTTGCATAAAAATCAATTTTTCTGAACATTTTGGGGTTTAGCTGATTTTATCCAGCTCCTTTTTAGCAATCTAAATCCGGCTAAAAGCAGCCTGTAACTGTTTCATTTCTTCTTCTCCTCTACTGGGAGGAGACACTTGATAGAAATTTGACAGCCAGGCAAGGACTGCAGCCCAGGTGGAACACTGTCCCACTGATATAAGCTTGACGTAAGCAATGTGAAAATTTGGATTTGCAATCTTCTGCTTTTTTTTTTTTTTCTGTTCAGCAAAGGCTTGTATAATCTAGATTGGCCTAGCAATAGCTAGGCCATCTTTGTTATCAGATGGTGAAGGTGATCAGCTGGAGTTTGCTGCAGGGACTCAGACTATGGGCTTGCTACTTCAAGCTGCAAATCTCATAGCACAGAGCAGAACACCCTGGTATCTATCAATCAGGCAGAGGGACCCGGATGGGTTTCCTATGACGGCAGTGAAGTAGAAAAACGAAAGTTCTCATCTCTTTACTGCAAAGGGAGAGGACATACTTGCTGAGTAATGGCGAGCTGTGAAGCACCTCAGCTTTTGCTCGCAGTGCCAACAGCACCTTCTTTGCTTATAGCGCGTTCTAGTTATTTAGAAGGTTTGCATGTTGCATGTGCCTGTCTGAAAGAAAATGTTCACTTACCAGAATAACTGATTAAATTGCACATAGCAGAAAACATTGCCAGGTTCTTCTCGCAGTACATTGGCATTGCAGCTGACCGTGGTTTGGGTGGTGCTTTACCTGCAACTTGCGATACCGTAAGCAATGAATGCAGCTTGCTGTGGTAGAATCACAGGACAGCTCAGGCTGGAAGAGGCCTCTGGAGCTCTCTGGTACATTTTTATGCTGTATTCAGGTCTATTTACTGCCCTGGCGAAACAAAAATCGGCTGCAAAATCAGTTGCACAGATTTGTGTTTATATTGCCTTTTAAGGTAAAAAACTGCATCTCTAAATCCAATTGTGAAAGTTATAATAAATATTTTCTAGGGTTTAATCTTCATAATTTGCTCCAGAGGAGCACAGGCTAAAATGTCTTTTAAGCTTCTTGTTTAGTATTTACATATGAATATATTATAAGAAAAAGAAAAATTTGAGTTTAGAATAGAGTATAACATTAGAATGTTGCAATGAATGAAAGTCAAGTTAATGTTTAAAAGAAATATAAACTTATTAAGATAAAGAAATGCATATGAGACTTCAGCCCAACTTCACAATGATATCAGAAGTCAAAACAAGTGAAATGAAACAGTTTTAAAATAAATATATTAAAGATAACAGAGGACTACAATAGGAAAAATCTGTGACAGGGCAGTGCCAAGGTTTCCTTGGTTGAGTTTAACATTTAGATAAGCAATGTGGTATTTTACCTTCAGGTTTTTTAATGTTTTTTACCATATTTCTAGTCTACTTATAAAGTCCCTAGATCCCTAGCCAATTTTTAACCCTCCCACTAACATGGTCCACAAATAAAAAAACACTGTTTGCAGACACAACAATAAAGTAGCCCTTTTAAGACACTGTGGGCCACAGAAGAAACTCACTGGTAACCTTTTTCAAGCTGTGTCCTGGACTTTTCCCAATTCCAAACAAAAGCATCTTTAACGGGAAGTTTATTTTGCTTAATAATATTAAGCGTATTGAGTAGACTCATGATGAGTAAAGGAGCAGACTTGTGGAGCCACATTCACTCAGAACCGGAAGATGCTTTTCACCCGATAGAAAATATGAGGGTGTTTTCACCTCTTAAGTGTCTCCACTGGAGCCTGGTGGAATTTTTTGGACAAATCTGTCCTTTGTCAGAACGATATATTTTCATGGAAACAAGCCAGGTTCAACTCAATGGTCCTTGGGAAATATTTCTCAGGTCTAGCAAGGTATTACTTGGTCAAAGCACAGCTGAGACCTTCTCCCTCCCCTCCATCTGATGGACTAGTGTGGAGGTTTATACATCGTGGAGGCTCTCAGTCAAGTGCTCAAGATAAGTTTTTGCAATGCCTTAATCCTCCAGGTAGGTTCATTAAATATCAATAAGTTCACTGTTGTAGGATTCCTTCCTTGGTTCTTCGTTTTAAAAAAATACAACTTAAAGTTTCCATTTGTCTTCCACCATAAACTGTGAGAATTTTTGTAGGATGACAAATCTTCTCCCACCTAGTGCTAATCCATGCAAATGTTTTCTCACTTCATAACCAGCCTTGTACTTCACATAAAGGAATTTGTCTGCAAAAGAAGCTTTCCTGGAAAAGTAAAATCTACTGCTGCACACAAACACGAATTTTGGACTGGGAAGTTAATGAGACCTTACAATTATAGAAAAGATGTAAGGATTAACTGGTTGTCCCTTACTAAAATGCTCTAGAGAGTCGCTGTTAATCCATGAATCTCTCACAGTTTCTCCATCCCCAGAATTATAATGCAGTTAGCTGCTAACCAGGTCCAAAAGACAGCAGGAAAGTAGTGAAACATTGCCTTTATCCTTCTGGTGATGAGACTTGCCTTTTGCATGCCGGTATTTCCACTTGGAGCCTTTCCTTCCTAGACAGAACTACCCTAACTGGTAGGTCTTCAAGACCCACCTGCTGGATCTTGGCTTTCCCCTCCCTTTCCTGTGATTTGGGATCTGTGGGAGGGTGGGAGGGAGCAGGGGAATTGGGCAGGTCACCAAACTCATCTTGCCCACCACTTGCCATGGGGTAAATCCGCCTTTTGAACAGAAGCGACAAAGAGTGGAGTCTGGTTTTGCAAGAGGTCAGGGAAATTTTCTGGTGACTGTCAGTGCCACACAAGGAGAGCCTGTAAGAGAGATGCTGGGGCCAGTTGGCTGAGAGAGCATCGTCTGGACAGGACAGCATACTCTGGGGCCCATTACACTCTAAAAAGAAACACTGTGGCCAAAATACGATTGCAGCACTCAAATGATGTTTCTTAAATTACTACAGGGAAAAAAAAATGTTGGAAGTGGTACATATAAGTTGTTTGGGAGATGGAAGCCTAAGGAAAGGCTGGAGATATTTTATTCTGCCCTCAAGTGAACTGGGACAAGGAGAAAGTTTTTAAAATTCACCTTATATGCAAAGTAGAGTATTTGTCAAGCATAAAAAGCCATACTGGCAGCACAACAAATGTGCCTCTGGGAAGCAAAACAAATATATTTAAATTGGCTAGGGAAAAAGAACAACACCGTATTTGTTTGTTCTAGACTGTTATGCTAGCCTTTCTTACGTAGGCTTGTGAAGATATAGTAACTGACCAGTCAACTGCTCACACCAATCCCATTTTAGCCATACGTGGTGCATCTGACGCATGTCAGGGCTCACAGGAGCAGGTTGCGAGGAGTGCAAACTCCAGCATGCTATCACGTCTCCCTCGTCATCCTCCTCCTTTCCCAGGGCTGTTGGAAAATAGGGCACTGAAATTCCAGGGCGGTCAAAACGATGATGGACCCAAACTGTGCAGTCACCGAGCAAAGTTCAGCTGCAGAGCGGCCTCCGCGCAGGAAACCAGACAGAAAATTAAGACGGGCTGCCTGCGTGGCTGGAAATGATCTCAGAATTACGAGAAACTTGGGACTATAAAGAACAAAAAAAGCCACCTTTATGTGGTGCCAAGGTCCTTGGGCTACCACCATAGGTGGGAAGAGCATGATATTACAACATAGGTGAGAGGATCAGCCCTGCATATCTGAAGTGTGAGGAAATCTCTGACACCTCCTGAACACCTCCTGAAGGACATCCATGCAGGGTGCAATGTTAAACATATCACCCAAGGGTCAGGCAGTGGGCACAGAGGCGCCAGAAAAGATGGGGAGAACCAGAAACAAGAGATCTGCTGCTGCCTAATGGCAGCGGGGTTGCTCTCGGGCGTCATTGCAGCAAGGCAGTGCATTGACCGCCTAACTGTGCAGTGTGTGGAGGTTTAAATTAAATGCATTGGGTTTCGACTGCCACTCCAGGAACCTGAAGAAGGGAAGCAGCTCCTGGATGTGAGCGGAAGAACTCTCTGGTCCCTCCTGCCATTCCACGCTTCCCTCTCCTCTAGCAGAGCTCTCTGCTAGCCCAAAGACCTTGAGAAGCTTCCTGTGAAGGCTGTGCAGAGCAGACTGTCTTCGTGGCCAGCTTCCACTGCTCGGCTCAGTGTCTTTTGAGAAAGTGCCATGAGCACATTTGTTGGTGTGTCAATGCATGTCACTGCAGGATGCCAGGGGAAGCCCAGAAACACCTGTCAGCTGGCGACATTCTGAAAGGAAGATAGAGGAAACGGTATTGCATTGTGAGCTTGTTCATCACATGCTGCCAACAGATATACGTTGACAGACTTATGGAAAAGCAATTTCAGGTCTGTAAGACTTTGTTGTTTACTTTGGCCAATGGCAACTGGGCAGAGCTTGCAAGGACCTGTCCTAACGTGTTTACTTCCATTTGTGGCTACCGTTCATTAAACTCGCTTATGCATAGATTTTTTCAATATTGAAATCCCTGTAGCTCTGTGCCTTGTGCGTTAATGGGTAACTCCTGAGTGTTAACAGCGGTAAATGCTTCCGCAATTGCAGGAGAAACATCTCAGCAGCCTTTTGTTAATGATCATATATGTCCCCGAATGTCAGTCTTATGTCATTAGTTCTCCCACCTCTTCCGTACATGCAGTGCTCCATTAATTATCGCTATTTATAGTGTCACAGTGCCCAGAGGCCTCCATGGGGAGCAGCTCTGGTGGCCTAGAAACAAAAGAAACAACACGGACCCTCATGAGAAGGGCTTCCTTTAGAGAAAAGCACAACACAGCAGCAAAGCAAAGCGTGGGGGGCTCCTTCACTAGTGTAGGAAAAAAATCCCAAACATATCACAAAGAGGCAGAGTTAAAGACGGAACAAAGGGAGGTGATGGGCTAACAAGAGGAAGAGGAGAAAAAAGGAGATGGTGGGAGAAAAGGAATGATAGTAATAGAATGGTCTAGGAAGGGGAGAAGCAGCGGAGGCATAGCATGAGCTTGGGCAAACAGGCCGCAAGCATCAGCAGCTGTTGCACCGGACATCACTTGTTGTCCAGACTCCCAGATGTGCATGGAGCCTGATCTCATGCTCATCTGGTGGCCAGCGTGATGTGGACCTCCGGCAGCACCCGAGGATGGCCTGCCGGGGCAGGCATGCTCATCCAGCACATCTGTGGGGCTGGCACTGGACCGTGCTTCCCACCCTCCCTCCACTCTGCTTTCCAGCTCTTTCCCCTGTTTTTGGTTTTCTCTTTCTTTCCTCTGAAAGAATATTTTGATCACTTTGCCAAAAAGGTTTCTCCCCAGAAAGTGACAGCTCGGCTCTTACTAGGAAAGCTGGACCTTGAAGGCCATGTGGAAACAATTTAGAAATGCCTTTCCGAACAGTGGGGAAAAAACACCCCAGATTATGTGTTTTAACTGGTGTTTGAATCCTGGAGGTGCTTGCAACGCGTGACAGAGAAGTTTCACATCTGAGTGCTGAGCACATGGAACTCACCCTGCTCCAGCGTCCCACCCAAGACTTCCAAAGGATTCGAAGGCAAAGGGCAACTTATCATCTTTTTAACAGATGCACTTGTGTCACAGATTAACCAAATCTTCTCAGATAAAAACCACGTGTGAAGCCTCCACTGTTGTAGTCACTTTCCTATGAGCACAGCAGATTTTCCAGCTGCAGGGAACATTTGGAAGACCTTCCCAGCTCCCTCATCAGGAGGAATTCTCCTTGCAGCTCACAGGCAAACTAGCAGAGTGAGACTTGTTAGAAGAGTGCTGTAAGAAACCCCATGATTTTGGAGTCACTCTGCTCCAAGATAGGGCATAAAGGGACACCAAGGATCAGAAGGAGATGTGTGACAAGGTTGGTAGGAGCTGTTTGTCACCTTCTGGGCTATAGAACAAGCTGGAATTGTTACATGAGGGGCTGCATAAGTAACCAGAAAAATTAATTAAGGATTACTGGTGGGAAACCACATTGGGCTGGGGGAAGTGGTTTGTGTTGTTCATCCCCAGGCACCACCGCAGGAGATGGGTATGGGCTGGAAGGACCCTCAGTCTGAAACAGCACATCCACCCTTGAGCTACACCCATCAGCTGCAAGCGCGGCTACTCACTGTTAGAGACCATGTCCCATAAGAGAAAGATTTTGCGTTACAAGCTCCATTTGGGGCTGCTGTGCGCTGCTGGCTGCTGAGTTCTGACACGGTGTCCCTTTGACAAACCCCAGAAATCTCTCCTCAACAAGGAAGGATGCAAACCCATCGTGCACCTCCCGTCTGATCCTCCTCCTCCTGCTGCTTTGGGAATCCGACTAAGCTGTGACTCAGACCTAAAAAATCACAGAATCACACAGATTCACAGAATGTCAGGGGTTGGAAGGGACCTCAAAAGATCATCTAGTCCAACCCCCCTGCCAGAGCAGGATCACCTACAGAAGATCACACAGGAACACGTCCAGGTGGGTTTTGAATGTCTCCAGAGAAGGAGACTCCACACCCTCTCTGGGCAGCCTGTGCCAGTGCTTTGTCACCCTCACATTGAAAAGGTTTTTTCTAATATTTTTTGGAACCTCCTATGTTCCAGCTTGTATCCGTTGCCCCTTGTCCTGTCACTGGACATCCCTGAGAAGAGCCTGGCTCTGTCCTCCTGACACTCTCTCTTTACATATTTATAAACATTTATGAGGTCACCTCTCAGCCTCCTCTCCTCCAAGCTACAGAGACCCAGCTCATTCAGCCTCTCCTCATAAGGGAGATGTTCCACTTTTCCCCCCAATATAGACAGTGGACAGAGCTGTGCACCTACAGAGGATGATACAGAGCATCTTGGATGACTGAAGCCCTTTGATTTTTGGAAAAGCACGAGAGGGAGAAATATGGACAGACTCACTTGATAGTGACAGAATAAGATGAAAATGTCATGATTCCTCCTTAGCAACTTTCCTGGCTTTTAGAGGGATTTGAATGCCTAGAAAAAACCAAAAAGGATAAAAACTATAAAGGCAGAAATTGTTTCTTTCCTCTCAGATATTAATGCTGTCACTCAAGCAGGGAGAAACTACCCAGAGTAAAGCAAGCCAGAAAGACTGTGAGAGCTCTAATAAAGTGAAATGCCTCTGGCACTGTGAAGTGGAGGCTAGAACGACTTTGTGAGAGTTACAAAGGCTCAGACAGCCAGGATTTGTATTATGATGCTTGAAAATCTTTCTGCAACCACGTCTCTCTTTGTCTAGCTCTTGCCTAGTGGGATAACATCACATGTGTTACAGTATCTTGGAACAGCAGCAATGATTTCTTTTTTATTATTTTTTATATATATTTTTTTTATTTCTAGACTCTGACATTGCCTGGTGATTGCTGGTAAAGAAATATGACTTCCAGAAAAGTGCAGCTATACAGAGTAGTTGTTTTTCCATTTGCTTCTCTGCTCATTGAGGTGTGGCAGCACCCAGATCTGGCTGAAATTGCAAGCACTCGTGTGGGACAAACCAGTATGTTTCCTTCAAGTCCATGGAAAAGAAAGCCTTTAGTAACCTGAACTAATTGTAGCCGTAACTCGTCTTCATGCTTTTGCCCATTATCATCCCCACTGCAAACACTGTCCTCCCGAAGTGAGAAGTACCATGTTACTCTATATATTGTAAAGAGTACATACACATTATAAACAAAACTAAAATTCAAACAGGCACCAATGGACTTCTGATGATGACACTTGAAATGTTTTTGAAGACTAGCATAGTGGATTACATCTGTAAGGTAATCACATTATATATGTAAATGCAATGCACTATTCCTGACCTGTTTCACTGCTATGTATTGCACATATTAATACTCTGAATTATTTATATAGCACCTGTGCTGGCATGCCTCATGCTAAAATGGAAGAATCATAGAATCATAGAATTATTTAAGTTGGAAAATACCTTAATCTAGAATATATAAAGAATAATAACAAATACTATTAGAATTATAATATACTATAAAGAGAATAAACTGTAACTACTTCTTCATAAGCTTTTATCCCTAAACAAAATACCAAGGACTGGCTAATTCTTGAAGCTGATGATAGAGTAGAAAAAAATTTCTTTGGTAGATCACCAGTTAAAATATGGGAGAAGCCATTACATACCTTAAATAATTTAATTCCAGTAACCATTGCATGGTCTCTCTCTATACAGTTCTACAAGTTAGTGGTCTATGGGAAACAGCGCTATTAGGACAGGACGATCCCTCAGAGCGAGGTTTTTTAACTGAATCTCTTTCCAGAAGCACTGGTTTGCATTGCACTCCTGGCACATATACAACAGTAAAACTCAGGATATTGTCTGAAGAGACTCAATCTCAATGTTGGCTGCTAGCCTGTCTGCAGCAGTAGACCCAAGATCTGTGTGGAAGACACGAGCCACAGGAAAAATAATACAAGCAATTGAGACCCTTGGATTTTTTACCAATTCCCCTCCAACGATAAAAAGGATTGAGGGGAAAAAGAAATTAAAAAAAAAGATAGGCAGAAAGATAGAGCTGTTCTGTATCTAAAAGAAACAGAACAGCTGCTACAGAAGGTGAGACATAATATGGTATGGTGTGATGTGACACAACATAGTTCTGAGGAGAGGACACTGGTGGGAGAAACTAGCTCACAGGAAATCTCAAAGCTGGAAGGGACCATAGAAGATCCCTGTCCAACCTCCGGCCCAAAGCAGGTCAGCTCCAGGGTCACACCAGGTTGCCCAGGGCAGGATCCATGACGCAGAACTGACCGGACAGTGTTTGGAAGGTGACTAGCACTGGAGTAGTCACTGTTTCTCGCTACTCAGCTTGAGAGCTATTCCAATTATCTAATTTTAAAACAAAAGGATGACTTTTTCCACACGACTTATAAACCTACACAACATTTTGCCACAGTGTACTGCTATAAATAGATTTTATAGTTAGTTAGATTAATGGAAGAAGGGTCATTTATTGATTAGTAACCATAAATAGATGCAAGTCTTATACGAGCACCTTATACTGTGGTGCTCTGACAGTGTATCCCTCAACCTGCCAGCAAAACCAGCCGCACAAGTGACGGTAAAACATCAACCCTGGGATGTGAACAAAAGACAGATCCTTCTAGTAAGAATTGCTGGTGTGGGTAAAGAACCAACAAATTCAAACGCCTACACCACCAGCTGTTCTGGTCTCCTAGAAGCTGTTTTCAAGGCAGAGAAGCGAGAGCTAACACCATCCCCACGCTGTGCCGGGGTTTTGTTTCACAAGGACGCTTGCCGACTTGTTCGCAAACAGCCCCTCCCCGGATGAGACTAGCGCCCGGCACCCAACCTCAGGGAAAGTCCATTTTATGCCTCCAAGTTATTATAGAACTCACATTAGCTCACCCAAAACTTTAACAAATATGTATTTGTGAGGGCTTAGTGTGTTAACCAAAGTATTGTTTATGTGACGGGCTATAAAACTGTGCAATAACTTGCCAAGGGAAATTTCAGAAATATTCTTGTCTGAGTCACCTCCATCGAGGTCATGAAATGGAGAAAGCCTTTGAAATGAATTACTGGTTTCTGGGATGGAAAGAACGACCAACACCCCGCCATGCACACGCACACCAACAGCCAAATAAGATCTTTACCATCACTTACTATTGTTTTTCTGTCGTTGTCAGAGAACCGCGCCATTGACTCAGTCTTGTTGTACAGCTGAGAGAAGAAACTGCCACATACGGCACATCAAAACCCAGCATTTCCAATTTGCAGAGGATTTCAACATTCTCGATTTGGGCTTGTTGCAATTCACAGAAAAAAAGGCTTTCAAAATTTTCCATAGAGTAACAATTCTGTAAAAAGTGTTTTCAGAAATTCCAACATTAGGAATAAAATAAGAAAGAATAGTGGCTGGGATCAACATGTATTTGATCATCTTGTTGCTATGGCCATGCAGTAATGATGCAAGTCCACACTCTCTCATAAGAAGACTTGCTACCAAAAAATTACTTAATTTAAATTCATATACACATTCGCATGTCCACCTGCAATGCGCAAAGACAAAGTGAGGTTTAGGAAGCTGTTTAACACTGGTCAGGAAATCGTGTATTTTTACACACAATTTAACATCACACAGTATCTGTATCTGACAGGTCTCCTGATTAGAATATATCTCAAGTTTTTCAAGATACTGAGTCATCCTCTAACAGCCCCTAGCTTTAACAGACATCAAGAGGTAAAAAAAAATGTCTAATTTCCAGTATTTACATGGTTAACTGTGCATATGGAAATGAATTCTGTTCGATGTATGGAAGAAGCTAACAGAAATAAGTGCCTAGTTTTATATGAAAACACATGAATTACCTGTCTGAACACCACATACTCAAAAACTCTAGGAATTGCAATAAAAGGTCTACAGGAACTCACTCCCCTAAGAGATAGAATACAGAAAATCCTTTAATCTTTTAATCTGTTCAATGCTTGAGCACATCCTTCTTGAATATACCTTCTTTGAATACAATGGAAATAAAAATATCATGCACCCAGTAGCAGCACAGGATTAGTTTCCTTGAAAAGGAACTTTGCAGAGCTGTGAACTATTATCTTCTATTCTGCTCAGATTTTCGGCACTTACCTAGTGACTCACAGGTCATTTATGTAAACGTTGATGAATCCATTATATCAGAGTGTATGCAAATAACGTCTCTTTTTCTCCAATTTGCCATTAAACACAGCATATAAAGGTCACCATGGCCCTAGAAAAAACGTCCAGAGATCTGCTCAGGCCTGTGGAATATCAACAGTGTCATGTAACCACATCAGAGTTAAACTCTGCCTTCTAGAATAAACACTTTTTAAAACTTCTTTTTTTTTCACATGTAAGCAAAGTTTCCTATGTTTCTTCACTTCTATAAACAATAATGGCTATAAATACTCTCTCCTGGCAGCTCATGATTCAGTAGCACTACTTATGAGTGAACACTCATCCAAACATCATCTTGAATATTTGAGAGGGTTAATAGCCAGGTAGAAAGCTGAAGACACCACGCTTTCCCAGTAGAAGGAAAAGCCAGAAAATTCAAAAGCTACAATATGCTCTTAGATCAAAACACAGAAGGAGATCCCTGCCTTGATGCTTTGTCTCTCTTCAAAACCAAAAGCAAACTCTCACTGAAATGGGAAGTGTGGTTTGGGGATATAGTAATCTATGTCAGCTTTGTCCAGACAAAGCTTCGAGCAGGGACAGGCTGCAAGGGAGGGGGCTTGGACACATTGCCCAGGCGTGCAGGGGTGGCATCAAGAAGGGCACTGAGAAGAATTTCTGCACCTACATGAGCAGTAAAAGGCTGAACAAGGAAAATGTGGGCCTGCTGCTGAGTCGGGTGAATGATTAAGTGACAGCTGATACAGATGGAGATGAGGTGCTCAATGTCTTCTTTGTCTTGCTGTTCATCAGGAAGGTCTCCCAGGCTCCTGAGATTAGAGATAGAGTTCAAGGAGGAGAGGATCTATCACTGGTGAAAGAAAATCATGGCAGGGTGTCTTGAGAAATCAGGCCATACAAGTCCATGGGACTTGACAGGTGGCATCTTCTGATGCTGAGAGTGCTGATAAGACCAGTCCGTCATCTTTGAAAGATCATGGAGATCAGGGAAGGACCTAGATGACTGAAAAGTATTTTTTTTCCTCCCAGCATGTGTTATACCCATCTGCAATAAGGGAAAGGAGGAAGGGGAAAGTAAAGGCCACTTACCCTCTTTTCAGTCCCAGGAAAGTCATGGAGGGAGTACATTGCTGAATGTGTGGGAGAGAACAAGGATCTGCTTGCGGTGATCTTGCTCCGGCAGGGGGGTTGCATCAGATGCTCTCTGGAGGTCCCTTCCAAGCCTCACCATTCTGTGATTCTGTGACCTGCTTTGAATTTAGTGTTGACCCTTACTGTGAGCAAGAGAGACCTCCCAAGGCCCTTACACCTGGAGTGGTTCTATGAACTACTGAGCATTCAACATGTTTTATGACCAAAAACGATCAAAAGTGATGGATTTTACCCACAAGATTTTTCAGTGCTTGAACTATGAAGGTTTCTACCATGGTAGAAAAATTACTGTCCATATCAGGAAAGAAATCCTAGACATCGTTTCATGAAGAGAATTTTCACAAGTCAATTTTGCTTCAGGTTTCAGCCAGCATTAGTTAAATATAATTCATAAGGAAATTGTTCCCACCGCAGAAGCAGAGCTCACTCTGACTCGGAACTGATTTTTTTTTAAAAAAAAAAAAAAGAAAGAAAGTGAGAATGCGTTCAAATAGAGGAGAAGCATTCCTCAGCTTTGGAAGTTAGCAAAAAGGAAGGTTTTTTGAGGCTCCCATCAGTAATTTAACCAGTCAACAGAAAGGCTAGCTGTTCTGCCAAGGCCCTGAAAACTGCCCAGGTTGTTCCCAGGAATACCTGTCCTCAAGTGGCAGCAGGAGCAGCGACAGAAATCAGGACAACAAATCACTAACCCCCAGCTCTCCTCTGCTGCCGATCCAGTCAACAGATTTGCACAGATCAAGGATCCATCTGTGAATAACCTAGCTGCTGCTCCAAAGCAGGTCCAGATTGCAGTTCAGAGGGGAATTAAAACCAACTGATGTAAGTTGTTGCAGTCTAAGTCAAGAATTCGTGTCAAACGGCTTCAGTCAAAACACTACAGGAACATTAACCACTTGTCCCTACGGTCAGCACCCACCATATGCTGGACTTCACTGTGAAGTGTGCCATTGTGGAAGTTGCTTTTTATTTAAAGAGCAAAAAGTTCTAAGACTGAAATTAATGTTTTCAGGTCCAACGCATTTCAAGGAAACTCAGTCATGCTGACATTAAACTTGAAAAATGCTTTTCAAATTGACCAGAATTTTTTTTCCGACTTGCAAGAAATCCATACATCTTACAGCTATGCTGATAAACACCTTCTCAGTGGCAACATTCTGAAGACTCTGAAACATCCACACTAGCAAAGCTGCCCAGCAGCCCTTTCTTGACTTTTACTCCAGCTCAAATAGACTACTTTAAAGAAAATTCAGTCTTATTCTTGGCTGTGCAACTTTAGATACATAGTTCAAGTAACTTAGTTGATTTTAAGAAAGGATTCAAATAGGCTGGAAACTTCACCAATTCTTTCACAATGTGCTTAAGCAATATGTCAGCCTTAAAAAAAGTTGCAATCAGAAGAATGGATTTCACTTTAACTTCAGCGCCTTAAGCGGTATGTTGCAATGCGTTTCACCCTGTAACACTTCCTCGTACAGTAGCTCATGTAAATCACCTCAATTTAGTTTATACTGTGCATAACCAACATTCTACATATAATAATAATTCTCCAAATGGCACTGAACACAGATGAACTTCAAGTGATTCCTTGAATAGCTACTGGCAACAATGAAACTCACTATAAAAAGAGTAAATAAAAATATTTTTATAATCTCCATGGTTTAGGGAATCTTTTTTTCTTTTACATGTGCCTGGGCGGCAGGGGGGGAAGCATTTAATTCAAATAATTTTTCTTATAGACTTTAGCAAGGACAATAGGAATAATGTAATGCAGTTACAGCCTCTGAATCTGCAGCCTCCTTAAAATAAACTAGATCTGTACAGATAAGAACTTGATCTTGAAAAGAAGCTCAAAAACAGAGAGGAAAAGAAAAGAGTACTGTTTCAAGAAGGAAGAGCTCAGTCTGTGAGGTCTGCGTGCGCTCACACTGTTCAGCGAGGTTGTGCCATCTTCATCCTTGCAAGTTTTCAAGCCCAGAGCAGCCTGGTGTGACCTCAGAGCTGAACTGCTTTGAGCAGATGGTTGGACCAGAAATCTCCTGAGGTCTCCTCTAGCCTGAGTTATCCTGTGACTCTATGTCATAGAAATGGTACTTTCTGCATACATCAGTCAGCAAACACAGCATGTCACTGATCTGTAATATGACTCTTAGGACTTCCTGCACTTATGCAAAGATATTTCACTGTGGGAGGTACGATCCATGAGATCTAGTAGGATCATCAAGCTGACCACATGAACAGTTTCCTCACACTTACACAACCAGTGACTTAATAAAGAATTACGCACTATAAATTCTTTCATCTTCATGAATGAAAAAACAGTATTCTTGGATTTACTGTATTTTTCCCGAAGACAAAATGTAGTCACTGTTTAGATGTGTTAACCTATGCCGCAATACTAAGTGCATTACTGGTGGTCATGCAGTCGTTAACGTTGATTGTACATTCATTTTCATTGCAATTGAGAAAAACAAATAGCTGTATAAAGGTCAGATCCTGTTTTGCAGCAGATGGCAGCTTTGATTTGAACAGTCATACTTGTTTCCATTGTTACAACTGGCTTTGTACAAGAATGTGATCTGGGGGAGCCTTTAAAGATGAAGGAGGAAAATAAGTATTGAAATTGCACCCAAAGAACTCCTTTGGTCTCTGAGAGCAGAAAGAACAGCTCGATGTCGACTACTGGAAAATGTCCATCTACCCTGACAGAGGCAACACCATGCATTGGCAACCCTGTGATGAAACCTGTGCAAGATCCTTCACCCACCTCAGGGTTAGTGCTCAGACATAAACCCATCCAGAAATTCGACATTATCATTAAAGTCTGTGGGTACTTTCATAAAGTTATTAAATTGCTCCTTGCTGTGAGGCTCACTACTTCATGGCAAATCATAGAATCATAGAATGGCCTAAGCTGGACAGGACCTTAGAGATCATTTTAATCCAGCCTCCCTGTCGCCAGGGACGCCACCTCTCGACTAGATCAGGCAACACATGAGGACAGAACGGGAATCTAACCCGTGACCTTGGCGTTGTTAGCGCCACGCTCAACTGACTGAGCTAACCGGCCCCCTAACAACAAATTCCTTGTCCCTGTTAGATGTGAGGGCAGGAGAGACAATCATGGCATGTCTGATGCAGAACGACCCCCTGCTGAGGGGCAGCAGCTTCTGGCTTAAATTTATGAGTACACACTAGACAAAGATCAGACACATCAGTATTAGAACAGACACATTTGCTTTGGCTGAAGGTAGCTATGCTTAATTGCTTTGATTTTATGATTTTACAGCTTAGGAGGCTCCTGTTCTCCCTAAATCCTTTTATAATTTCACAGATGCTCTACTGCCTTAGCCCTCATCATTTGGTAACAAGACATTGGCTTTGCAATAGCTAATCTGTGGATAGAAAAAAAATCCCCACAATTTGGATCAATGCTTGAGAAACCAAGCTTTGTTGCTTACCATGCTGTACTCTGGCTTGAGCATGTAGGTCCCTGGCAGCAGCACTTCAACCGCCAGACTGGGGAGGAATTGCAGTCTCTGGATCCCTGCAGCCAGTGTCCACATTTAAAGTGTGTGTGTTGCTGTGATTCACCTTAGCAGCCGACAGCAGAGGCGTTTTTGGCTAACAAATACAACCAAAACCTGCAGAAATCACAGAAACATGAATGTTTTTATCTAGAAGGGACTTTTGAAGGTCATCTAGTCCAAACCCCCCCGCAATGAGCAAGGACATCTTCAACAAGATCCAGTTGCTCAAGAGCCCTGTCCAACCTGACCTAGAGTGTTTCCAGGGATAGGGCATCTATTCCTCATTCCAGCATTTCACCATCCTCATCATATAAAATTTCTCACTTACATCTAATCTAAATCTACCCTCTTTTTGTTTAAAACCATCACACCTTGTCCTAACACTACAGGCCCTGCTAAAAAGATTGTCCTCATCTTTCTTACAGGCCCCCTTTAAGTACTGAAAGGTAAATCTGTCCCGTCTGTGGATGTCTGGAACGTCAGGTTGCTCCAGTGGGCAGTGAAGAAGAGGCGACGCTCTCTGCTTCGTCACCGTTGAACAAATGGTGGTGATGGTCAGCTCTCACCTTTGCCCAGAGGAAACTCAAGGCTTTTAAGGCATGGCTTGAATACAAGAATAGACTGAGAAGTTGGCCACGGTGCCTCACAGAGCTGTGTTTAGCTCCTCTGTGCATTTCATGCACTAGGACGAGGAAGACTGCTTAAAATTCAGATAGGACCATGGCAGCTAGCACAGGGCTGGTCAGGGGAAGAAGAGGAAAATTCCTTCAGCAAGATGATGCACAGCTCTTAGGAGAGGAGCATGAGCCAAAGTGTTTGCTCTCACTGAGCTCTATCATCCACTGCAAACACTTTTTGAAAGGGGTTGCCCACACTACCCCTAGAAGTATCACCGAGGCGTCCTTTTTTGCATCCTTTTCTGCGTCCTTTTTTGTTGCTGTGAAAAAGCTCCCTTGATTGAGATCATGGACATCATAGATCAAATCAGCAAAACTTGATGAAACTTGATGATTCCAACCCCATGAGCAGTCGTATCAAGTCCACGTGGCATTGTTATCAAGCTCAAATTACTCAGGAGAATGGGCTATTTGATTATGCTCGTTTGCATCATATCCCCCACCCTGCCCTTCCTCTCAGACCCTTTCCAATAAAATGCTAGATGTATTTTCCTGTTGATGAACATGCTGTTCTGTACCCTGCAACTGCACTTATTTTGCTGTTCAGAGTTTTTGATAAGATACACAGAAGTGTTTCGTAAAGCCCTAAAGCTTTCAACAGGCCCTTCATATTTTTCAGTGAAGTTACTGGCTAAGTTTGTTCTTAGAGGCAAGACATGAGACAGTAAAAGCTCTCCTTCCCTAATATCTGTATTTCAGTCACGTTATTCATATCATTAAATGTCAAACTTGCACAGCAAATTCTGCACGTAAGTAAAAGTGCAACAAACCGTCTCCCTCATTTCTGTTCTTAACCAGAGCAAGCAGTAGAGACCAATGCAAGTTATTTGGACCTTTTTAGCAATTTTTGGACCTGTGTGTTTTCTCATGTTTGACAATCAAATACACTAATGTTTGACCAAGGCTGTGTCACTTCAATTTTCCTAATATATTATAGAGAAAGAATCGCAAGGTTCTATTATACAAATATTCACTGTCTCTTCATACAAGTTAGGATCAGCTTTTAAATATACTGCACTGTGAATCTTAATTTAAAAGGTCCAAGCAGTACTCTCAAGTGGAAATCGCAGAATAACTAACAAGGCTTAATGACCTCCAACCCTCTCCATATGTTATATATTATAGTTTGCGATTATATAGAGAACAGGGTTTTTTCTCTCCATCCAGCACGTTGTGGGAAATAATAGCAATCACCTGAGTTTTTCAGTATCTGGGACTTCTGGACTGCTGCAAGCCTTCCTCGCACCCAGTGACGGAAGTAAGCAGCTGCTTCCATTCACCCTTTAACGTGCCAGGGCACACAGGGTCGTGGACATAGACTAAAAGAAAGGCCTTGTCGAAGAGATGAAGAAGGACTCTAAGAGGGCATCCTGTGGGCTGGGGCCAGCTGAAAAAGCTGCAGAGTAACATTGTACGTTGGGAGACCCAGCTGGAGAGGCTGCTTCTGACATGGATCCGCAGATCAGTCTCCTACAGGACCCTCAAAGATGAAATCATAGAATCACAGAATCATTTACGCTACTGTATTGGGTTGGCTCAGCCGGATTTTGGTGGTGGCAGGGGGGGAGCTTCAGGGTGGCTCCTGCAAGAAGCTGCTAGAAGCTTCCCGAGTTTGATGGAGCTGATTGGCATTGGCTCTAAAGAGGGCCACGCCGCTGCACCAAGGCTGAGCCTATCAGTAAAGTGATTGAAGAGGAACGCCTCTGTGAAAACATATTTAAGAACGGGGAAAAAAGAACTGTGCCATTCACAGCTGGCACAGAGATGGAGGAGTGAGAACATGTAG
>NW_009730210.1:32206-109907 GCF_000703405.1 Apaloderma vittatum
GTGAGAGAGCGGCGGTGTGGGTACCTGGCTGCCAGCCAGGGTTAAACCACGACAGCTACAAAAGAACTTTAAGATCACCGAGTCCAACTGTTAACCCAGTGATGACAAGGCCATCGCTAAACCATGTCCTGAGCACCACATCTACACAGGGATTAGGACTTTACCACTTTCTTGAGCAGCCTGTTCCTGTGCTTGACAACCCTTTCAGTGAAGAAATTTTTCCTAATACCCAACCCAAACCTCTCTTAGTGCAATTTGAGCCTATTTCCTCTTACCTTATCGCTTGTAACTGGTGAGAAGAGACATCTCCTGCTCATTACAAACTCCTTTCAGGGAGTTGTAGAGAGTGATAAGGTTTCCCCTCAGCCTCCTCTTCTCCAGGCTGATCAAACCCAGTTCCCTCAGCTGCTCCTCAGAAGACATCTTTACCAGATTGTTCACCAGCTTTGTTGCCCTTCTCTGGACATGCAGCAGCACCTCAATGTCTTTCTTGTAGTGAGCCACCCAAAACTGAACACAGGAATCGAGATGCAGCCTCACCAGCGCAGTACAGGGTGAAAATCCTCAATCTGGTCCTGCTGGCCACACTGCTTCTGATCCAAGCCAGGATGCCATTGGCCTTCTTGAACACCTGAGCACGCTTCTGCCTCGTGTTCAGCCACTGTCAACCAACAGGTCCTTCTCTGCAGGGCAGCTTTCCAGTCTCTCCTCCCCAAGCCTGTTGCCTTGCATGGGGTTGTTGTGATCCAAGGGCAGGACATGGCATATATTTTCTTGAAAAGTAAACACCAAGCCATGTTACAAAGATCTTTTGGTGCATGATCCTTTCCCAGAAAGCTCTTTTACCTTATGTTTGAGAGATTACTGAGATAAATTATGTCTGAAGGAGGAGGTAAAGGTGCTTGCCAGCAGGTTGGATACCTCTGGAACTACCAAGTTTGTCACCAAGTCAGTCACTGTTTGGAACAGCAACAGTTAGCTGAAGCCGTTGTGCTGAGACTCGAGATTCACTCTGTGGAAACATTCCATGGTCTGGAGAGTTGTCTCCCGAAGGTTGATGCAGGTGAAGTGGTGTTTTCTGTGAGTCAATCAATGCGAAGCCTTCGCATTCAAATCATCAAGATTCCATTAAAATTCGTATTATCCTCCTCTTCTAGGACTGGAAGCAGGTGAGGAAAAATGTTCTTTTAATAACTTTTACTTTCAAATACCATCAGCAGTCTGTGTTGTCTCCGTCTAACATTGGACATCTGAAATGGCCTTGGGCAGATGCTCTCATGGGTCATACCTGTTTCTAGTCACTGTCACCTTCTCAGAGAAGAGAAAACCCTCCTTCCATCGGTGCTCCTACAGGCACCAGCTGCAAACGAAGTCATCCCTCACTGCAAGCATTTGTGGAGCTAAAACTATTATCCCTACAGGCCTAGTTGACTATTTAATAATCTTCTGAATTCAGCCTTTCATTCTAAAGCTTAAACTCGGAGGCATATACGGTGAGATATATAGTGACTCCAAAGCCATAGAGGAAAAAAGGAAAAACCTCAAGACATATAGCAATGTTATTTGCAGACCCAAACTGCTCAGAGTGGAATTTATGGTCAGTAATTTTTAAGAACAGAACTGAGCATCTGAAGTCCTGAACTCCCTTTCACACAGTGTTGGGTTTGGGGTAAAAAACTCAGATATAGTGGTCACACACACACTCCCCAACCTTGTGATTTATCCTGCAGCCTCCATCCTCTGGTTTGCTGGCTTTCTCGCAGATATCAACATCTTCCAGCCATCCTGAAATAGAATACAATAAATATCAGGTAGCATGACTCAATTTCCTAACAGCGGGCATAGACAAGAGACCAGAGCAATGAAAACCAGAAGACCTCTCTAATTACGATTTGATTCATATACTACATGCGCAGTGTGCACTGAAGAAAAAACTTCAGTGCTTCTGAGACATTCATCCATCATCTACCTGTTAATCTAAACAGGATTGTCAGGCTGTACCAACTGCACTTCCTCGGTCCTAAATTGCTTAACCTGTGCTAGATTTAAACAGTGACTCAAAATGCAGGCAATGGCTTCCGAGGTGCTGCAGCTGCAACTGGGGAGAGGTCAAAAGCTCCTACACCCGAGTGCTCTTATCTGGCTGGGGGTAGAATGGCTCAACCTGGCAAAGCCTCAACACAGCAAGGTGGTTTGGGTGGGTAGAGCATGGAAAAGGCTTGTGGGAAATGCAACACTGGTCACACAGCTGCAGACTTGTCACAAGTCTTCATTGCCCAAATTGATCCAAAGCTTCCTGCACCGAACTTTTCAGGGGCTCCAAGCTCCTGAGTCTTAGAAAGCCACGGACAGGAACAAGCCAACAGCATCATTTTCAACCACCAATACTAACTTTCTTCTGGGAAATGGACACCCTATCTGGTCCAGTTCTATCTCTCTTCTGAGAACTGGACAACCTAACTGGTCAGACGGGAAAGTAGGATGGTTCCCAGCCTTCCAGTCATCATCATGACATCATTCCCAAAACCACAGGCCCTGGTCACTGGGAATCCTAGTGGCTCCCTCTCCCCAAGGCAGGTAACCAGGCAGGTTTATACCAAAGCTGCTTCTGCTTTGGCCATGAGTCCCTCAGAAATGACATCTTTTACCAAATTATTTTGTGTGTCAGCAGCTTAACATCGTGCCTCCCTTTTCCATTATGGATTTCTTTGGTTCAGATGCATCATAAGTGCCTGCCTTTTTCCTTCTGCAGGAGGCTTCAAATTTTTTCTCGTTTTTGATCCAAAATCTTTTTCTCTTGAAAGGCGACATACCATTTCTCGAGATACTCACATATTCCATACTTATATGCCATATAAAAGGGGTTGTTTCCATCACCCCTGTATGCTGATGAGAAACAATCACAGAGGAGGAAGCTGCATGACTTGCAATAGGAAATCTGAATCAAATAGCTTTCCAGAGCCCAAAACACAGCTTGCAACAGTCCAGCGTGTGGTTCTGACTGATAAGAAAGAAGATAAACCCAGGCAGGATGTGGTTTCTTTTCACCTCCTCTCAGAAGACATAAACTTTGTAAAACATAACCCAGAACACTTCCACTAAGGAAAACATCCAAAAGTCCCGAGAAATCCAAGGGAAACCCCGAGGAGACAAAGAACAACGTTTTTTCTTAATGAGACATATGACTAGCAAGTTGTGCGCAGCACTTCTACCCTATCTATCCCTGCCTATGTCTGACTCAGAGGCACTTAACTTTCTCGGAGGGTTAAGATACGCCTGCCTTCAGAAAAACGAAAGAGACATCCGCTTCAGTGTTCGTCACTTATTTTAATAAAAATCACAGTGAAATAGCCCTGCAGATGCTAAAATGCTATTCCCTTTTGTCATGGGAAACGAGCAAACTGATGATGTGAACCATAATATCCTTTACTACCTGTTACCTTTCCTTATTCAATTCCAAGCAGGGCTAAGCTTCTCATCAGTGTATGTTTAACATGCAGAATGAATGCAAACATGACAAATCACCTAACGCAACCTAGATCAAAAGCTATTTTGTAACGATGGATGACTTCACATTTTACACCTACAACCATAATAACGTCAACCTAGTAGAGTCCAACCATGCATTGTGACCAAAAGGCAACATCAGAACCAAAATCTGCAGCTTGGTCAGTGCCTTGTCTGGTTAGAGGAGACCTTATTCCCCTCTTCCTGGTAAAGAAATAATTATAAAATTAGGTACAAATGATTTTAGGTGTCTCATTCACCTTCAGAGTGTCAGGATCAGCCTGTTACCAAAAGAAAGGGGTTTGGGTGCATTTTTTTAATAATGAAATTACCTTTTTCTACTTTATGGCTGGCATTTTCTGTTTCCTCAAAGTGATTTTGCCAATTAAACTAAAGGGGAGAACGACGGAGAAGAGAGGAGGAAGACAGACACTAAAATAGGCATGAGGAACACTTGAAATTTCCAATTATTTTACATACTTGAAAGAGTATTTTTTAAAAATCATCCCCTGCCACAATTCCACCTTAAAGAAGTCCAGCTAGTCTGATAATAACTTCAAACAAATAAATCAACTCCTTCTCCTAGAAAAATCTGAGACCAAGTTGTCATTTGCTATATTTTACAGTATCCTGCCAACATTAACCTTTATGTATGAGAATTCAGGAAGAAAAATAGAAAATTCATCAAAATATAAAGCATCCAGAAGCAGGAAACTATTTTTCAATGCTCATCAAATTAAGTATTATTCTTAGTAACATACCCAGAAGAACTATTTCAAGTTTCTGAACTGAAGGTAAGAAGTTGTGGCACTTGCTTCATTTGTGCATTTGGCTTAATTTTAAAGCAAATATTTAACCCTGGAACAAAAAAAAAATCCTTGTTACAAAGCAAAGTGATTTTGGCAGGTCCAGAAATAGATTTTAGTTTTATTTTGTGTAGTTAGCTGAACACAGAAATACAACCCACCTAACCCTTCTTTACAAAAGCACAAATAGCAGAGCTTCAACAAGCTGCCTCCCTGGGTTTGGGGCTGTAGAAATAAGCTGGTTTGCTTGTGCAGGTCCAGAAGTATCAGGGGTCTAAGAACATAGATCAGCTTGCAGAATCAGTCCAGGAGAGCCTGTACGAACTCGATAAAAAAATACAATCACTATATAAATAGAGGCTATAAAAACCTTGCAAGGTTTAGAGAAGGCCAGTTAGATCACTTTATTTCTCAGCTCCCAGGAAAACAGATGATTTCCAGGTTCACGTGAGACAATCTGTACATCATCAATAGCTGGCGGGGTTAGCGAAGGACCTTCCCTTGCTCTCACAGTCCCACCAAAACTAAGGTAGCCGAGACTTTGGAGTGTTTTTCTCCAGAAATCCTCATAATAATTTTACTCGCAGCCTGTGGCTGCAGACTCCACCTGCAGCACCTATCAGCCCAAATTGGTGGAGAATCACTCTCTACCAGTCCCTGGCAGGGGGAGAATCACTCTCCACCAGTCCCTGGGCAAGGAAGAAGGGAAGGGCTGCAGCTTTTGGGAAATAGTATGAGGCCAGGCAGGAGGGGGAAGGTGGCTTATCAAGGACTTGTCTTAGTTCTAGTAAGCTTTAGTTAAGCTATATTTACCGTGTCACGATATTCAGGTAAATATGGTATATCCCACTGAATGCATACGACACAAAAGCAAGCTTTTTAAGGGTTAGCAGCAGCTCTGATATTTGATCTGCACTGGAAACTGTTATACACATAGCAACTCTGTTTTGCTCTGGGCCTCAAACAGTATTTTCTTCTGAGAGAAAGTCAATGGAAAAGTCATTTAAACAGTAGGGAAGGAAGATGGTTAATTTAACCTGCCACAAAGTCAGCCTTCAACCCACGGAAGAGGAAGAGCTCAAATTGTGAGATGTTGAGCTTTACCATGCCTGACTTCTGTGTTTCAGCCCACACATAAAATGAGAAAAGTTTGTATCTCCTTTTCCCAGCATGGCCAGCATCTCCTTAGATGACAGATATTCAGCATGCATTTCTCCCACTGTCCCTCTCTTCTTTCTTCCCCCAGTTTCAAATGGAAACATCTCAAACTAGCTGCTTTCCTAACTGTCCTCTGGACAGAGAGGCAAAAAAGCACAGGCTTTCCACTCCTCTTGATTTAAAATTGAATTCCACCAGTCCTGAATTCAATGCATTGATCTTCTTGCCAGATAGATCTTCGCCCTATACAGAGCGAAATGGATTTCTGCATGGGGAAAGAGGTGGAGTTCGAGCCCTGGGGCAAAAGAGACATTTTTCACCCCATGAGATAAGTTTAGTTACTACAGGCTGCCCTAAACTGCAAGAAAAGCACACTTCTGTAATGACAGTTTTAAGAGGGTCTCTTTGCAAACAACTCTGCAGCTCTCTGGCAAGCAGAAGTGGCTGCAGGGCTCAGTGCACACTAGAAGATACCCAAACACGGAGAAGAAATTCACCATGAGTAAACACACTGGGTGGGATTCAGCTCACCTCACTTTACCACTGCAAAAAGTAAACAATTGGGTCACCCAGTCTCCCTCTATGGTCAGGAGATAAGAGATGGTGTGTTCAGAGGATGAGTCATCCCCCTCAGAGACAGATGTTCAAGGTGTGTGGTATGAGCTTTGTTTAGACAAGACTTTCAAATGGCTAAATTTAGACTAAATTAATTCTATCTAACCATTATCTCATCCCTAACCTGTGAAGTCTTGCCCTTCTTGCAGTAAGACTGCAGGAGATTTGCTTATATTCAGATGTTAGCGTTTCAGCATCGCCAAATAGTCTTTTCAGAACAGTGTTAATTCCAGTCATGCCACATGCCATTTACCACTGGTGAATCAGTCAGCCCCGAAGACTTCTGAGGCAAATACCAAATTCCCCTCTTCTACACCAGCATGCACAAAACTGAACTTGATTTCCAGGAATACTGAATATCTTAATGACTTTAGATTAAGATCTTTAGGAGGAATATGATTTTTTCAATTCTGCAATTATCACATCTGCTAAAAACACCAGCAACCACCAGCTGGATCACCCAGGACCAACCACTGCTTTCCTGGAGGATCAGGCCATTTTTAAGACCAAGGCAGGGTAAATATTTTCATCAAAATTCCTGGCCCAGTCACGAGTGAGAAGAGTTCAGCATTCTCCTCACTATCTCAGTAAACAAAATATCCTTCTACTGAACCCAACTGCTTCCTGAAAACGGTTCATTTCATTGCCCTCAAATCAAACCCAGCAAAGGCAGCCCCATGGCTTTGAAGCTCCATGACCAAGCACACAGCTCACCCTCTTCAAAACAAAAAAGACGAGAAACAACTTGGGGGAGAGGAGGAAGTTCTACTGTTTTCTAGACTGTATTTGATTAATAACAATGCCTTTTGAAAAAGGCTCGAGGTTTCCATGGAAGAGAATCACTGAGTTTTTATCCAGTCTCATGGACACTTGGACATATGAGTAGATGAGCTGCTCCAGCCAAGCCAGGCACTTCTCCTGCAACAAGTTGCTTGAGGGGATGTGAAGTTTCACCTTTTCTTCATTATCAGAGAGAGTTTCTTCAAGGCAATTGATTTAATATAGCACTGACAAAACACCAGAGCTTATTATTTATTTTAACCATTGACTACTTTATAGGATGCCTTGCAGGAGATGAAAGGAAGTTTTCAGTGACAAGAAGCAAGAGAGGATTACTTTCTTTTTGTTTCTTCACGAACCTCTGCCAAGTTGCATGATGACGGCAAGAAATGCCACCGAGAGGAGCAGGGTTTTCTCAATTAAAAGCTGATTCTCGGCAGCAGGGGTATGTATTGCAGTGCCACATGCAGAAAACCAGAATAAAAACACTTCCTGACATGGCTTACACCTATCCCTTCTCCCTCAAGCTATCCAGCAGAATTTTGGATTTGTGGACACCTGTGATGCTAGGAAGCAGCTCTCTTCCTCTTCCCACTGCTAATTAAAAGTCGAGCCCAGGTCATGACACTCAGAGAACCAGAGCTGTGTACCAAATCTGTGACAGGTCACACTGAGCATTGAAGAGAAAGCTCCCACCCATCCCTGGGGCGTGTTCGGGGTGAATGTACAATTTGATCGCGCAATGATCCATTTTGATAAATTCTCATCTCCACTAGGCATATCAACCTTTGCAAGGTCTGCTGACTCAGACACCCCATGTGCACAGGCAAAAATCTGGCTAGTGGTGATAGCTGCGATTTCTCATCCAAGCACATAGAAGTATCTGGCTGGTAACTGGGAAATTGCTTCAGTGAACAGGCAGCAAAACCTGATTCGAATTTTGCTTGGAGCAATTGAGGAAATGGGTTAATTGTGTAAAATTAATTACTAGTGCTTGAATCATTAAAATCCATGTTGGGAACATGAATACAGCGATGAGATATATTGTATTTCACATCCTTTCATTGCTTCCCTCTCTGGGGGAATAAAAGGAAAATTAAGTTTGATACAAATCACCAAAAAATGAAACTACCTAGTGCCAGGCAAACACAGTTCTGGAACTGTTTGGGAGGGAAGTCATCTGAGGAAAGCTTCTTTTGGGTCAATTTTGACAATAAGCAGTAGCAGGAAGGTACTGCACTGCTGAACGTCAGGTTCACTCCGACTTCCCCAGCTCTGTTGTTCATTTGCTCAGATTACAAACCCTGTCAAAACCAAAGCAGACTCATGTCTACACGTCCATATGTGCCTCTTCAAAGCATTTTTTTTCCTTCTCCCTTTCTCTCCATCTTTCCACGGCCTCGAGTTCCAAGTGACATGCTGTTTACTCTGGCTTTCCCCCAGCTCCTTTTCTTTTTCATGTTTTTCCCCTTAAAAAGAATGCATGCTGGCTGTAAAGCAGACTTTTTGGGGTGAGTTTTATAGAGTTCAGCCTCTCTGCTGAGGGCTGGGTGCTGCCAGTTGAAGAGGAATTTCTTCCTACTCATTTTCCCATCAGCTGGTCTGCAAGTAACTCGCTGACCAAAACACTCGCTGCTGGGGGAATCATGGGAAGAACACCTCTTTTACCATCTCCCTTATCCAAAAAAAACCCCAACCCATAAAAAACCATCACACATGGGTAAAATTGCACAGACCCTGCTCTGCCTTCCCACAACCACACTGCACTCCTCCCTTACACCACATTTTGTGGCAAAAACAGGCTTCTTGGAAAAGTAGTGAAAGGAGTGGGCTCCCATACTCATGGGTGACCTCCACATAGAGCTCTCACCCTGTTCTCTTACAGTGAATGTAAGAGCAAGTTGACACTTTTAGCAGTTGACACAGAAATATATCCAGCAGAAGCAGCAGTTCATCACGCTGCAAACAAAAAACCTACCATGCATCAATATATGCTTGGTTTTGAGGTCCCAAATGAGTGGGCTTGGCAGAACTTCCCTGGAATGAGCGGAGGCTGAAAAAAACCTCTTTGATCCTGCAAGAAGTCTGCTGGATCTCATCCCGTCTCCTGCAAGAGATTTAGGTAGAATTGGTGAATGGTAAGCTCTTCCCTACTTTTGGACGTTAAGCTACCAAATTTGCCAGTATCATCAGTCCCAAGTCTACAAACCACTTCACTGCTGAAACAATATTAGTGTCTGCGGTTGCTCACGGCCCACCAACCAACGATAACTCCATGCTACAGTCTCTTACAGGCTTCAAACATACTGACTATGAGTGCTCCTGGCCAAGAAACATCTCCCCTCCTTCTGGAGACAACCGCAGACATGAAGAACACTCATGGTTTTGTTCAAGTATTTAAAAAAGTCATTGTGCACTTTGAACTCAAAAACATGGGATCAACATTTAGAAGGGTTTTTTCTATTTCAGCCATAATCACAGGGAAATTTCCCATCATGGATCTCGTTGTTGCTAATAAACTAGTTTCTGATGAGGAGTACGCAGAGATGAAATACAAAAGAACAGCCCAAACCTCAAAACCGCTAGACTTTGCCAAAATTTTATGCATACAGGGGAGCAAGGAATTGGCATGAGCTACTCTCGTTGGAAATAAGGAACCAGATGCATAAACAAAGAGAACGGCCCTTATTTCTGATGTGACGCTCAGCTCCAAGAAGGCTAGACATGGTCCCTCCCGCTGCCCCAAGCCATGATCTTTTTTACCCAAATATTTGACAGATGCTGGTCCAACCTATTCTTAAAAACCTCAGCAGTGGAGATACCACACCCTTAGACCCATGCTTTGCTTTCCTATTGGAAATTAAACCCACAACTTCTTGCTCCATTGCCTGTGGCCAGGAAGAAACAGCTCATTCCCTTAATCCCTGCAGGAGACGTTTTCAGACTACAGAATGTCCTTCTTAACTCCAGACTCCAAAAGCCTGTCCTCCATAAAACACAACTTATGTCCAAGAACAAAGTTCATACAACAGAGCTTAGAGGAGGAGGACTATAGTAGTATCCTCGATTAGTGTATATATTATATATAGTGAATATAGTGGATATAGTAGAATCCTCGGTTAGTGTAAACTATTGCCTTTTTCCATTTTTATACGGTGATCAAAGCTCTCCAGTCATTGCTCATTCTTCCCAACACCCTCTCCACTTTAACTGAGCTGGACCTTCTCAGGATCACTCAGCCAAAACATCCTGAGTGCCCCAAACATGAGGGGCCCTAGCCATTGGCCACCACCTTACACAGCACCATGAGTCTCCCCTTTGGGAAACAACTCTGGAGATCAGGCAGCAGTGCCAGTGCCACCAGAGCAAAGGATATACTCCTCCACAACACAGCTTCATCAGCTTTTTTTCCTCCTCCAACCTTTGCCCCAGAAACACACGAATTTTCAGATCTCAACAGGCACACCTGGGATGAAACTCAAACCAGGGCTGAAGCTCCAGGGCTGAGCTTAAATGGAGCCATGGGCCCATGGGTGGGAGTACAGGAGGTCCCAGCTAAGGCCACTCAGTACCCCGACACACTTTTCCTGTGAACATATTTATTAGTTGCCAAATTCAGCTTTTACAGGTATTTCAATCCTTCTCAGCTTTATTAACTTAGATAACCCACCTGTGTTACTTATTATAGCGTCCTACAAAATCTTTCTTTTCCTGAAAGCACATGCTGCACCCACAAACATGCTTTGAATTTTATTTGGCCCATCTATTAAAATTCATCAATGTTAATGTTTAGATCATAAAATAACAGTCACAGACGGAGAGCTGCACTTAGGCTGAGATGAAACTCTCAGGAAACAAACTGTTTCCATTTAAGAAACATTTTTAAAAAGAGCGCCAGGAATAGCAAACTCAATAATACGCTTTGCTGCATTATTATTTACTGTGCTTTAGTCTCACGGGCAGTTTTACTGTCTGACTTGCCTTCAAAGTCTGAGCTAGTCTGAACTCATCCTGTACCTCTTATGGGTTCATAAAACTTCAAGCCAGCAGGTTCATATGCCATGAAAATCCAACTGCCTTTGAAGCCCTGTAGGATCACGTTTTCTTCCTCTTTATCCTTCACCTGCTTGTGTCCCAGGCTGGCAGCATTCATCCTGATCACCCTGTTTGAACAGGTGCTTAAAAACCTCCTTCAGACAGATGGAGGCCTGCAGCTCTAGTGGCTTCTACTATAAATCACGTGCAAGTGGTGGCTTTCCTCAGGGAGAAATTCTCCGAAGCAGTGATCAAGGCCATTCTCCACAGCTATTCAGGTGTGTAGTGACACCTATGGAAGTGTTGAGGCTGGTGGTTTGGGGACACCCTTAACGAGAAGGAGACATTGGCAAGGCCACAGTTTCTGAACACAGCCTCAAAGCTAGGTCAGGCTGCTGTGAGCCTTCCCAGTCAAGCTCTTAACATCTCCATGGATGGAGATCATGTGGTCTCCAGTGCTAAACAATTTTCTCTGTGAAAAACTTCTCCCTCATGCCCAGTTTTTGCCTGTTACAGTGTGTGTCCATTACCTTTTGCCATCACACTGCAGAGCCCTGAGGACAGTGAAGAGTTTCTCCGTACGCTCTCTTTGACCTGGCGCTCCGCATCCTCTGCAAGCGGCTAGCACCCCTACCTCAGATGCCTTCTGCTCCCTGAAGAACGAGGGCTCCAGCCACAGCAAAGATCTGGGAGGAAAGTGAATGGGACAAGAGGAACATGTTTAGCTGTCCTGGAAGAGACACTGGCAACTGTTACCACACCAAGACAAAGGAATATTTTCCAAGTTTTTTTCCCTATGTGTCATCTTTCCCTCCCAGACAGTCAGGGCATTTTCCTACTCTTCTGCACTGTCTACAGAGTCGGTGTCTCCAGTCACATTATGTTACATGGCATACTCTGGTCATGTCCTCCTCTGCCCTTTACAACACTTTTTTCCTTTTTTGGCTTTCCTGGGCTATCTCTGGCCTTCACCCAGGAAATCTCTCTAAACATCCAGAAGCTGGCTAAAAACTGCAGGTCCATAGGTGTGTCATTACTAAGACACAACCACACAAGGAAGGCTCCAGACTCGCTCAAGAGGTCTGTCTCCCATCTGAACCTAGCTTTTGGCCAACAAGAACTTAATGTGTCTAATTTTATGTACTCTGCAGAGTGAGCAGGTCTGGGTAGGCTGAATTTACAGTAAAGGAAAGTTCAGACCAGTTACCTACATCCAAATGAGCACCAGCAACAAAAATAGTATTGGTACAAAGTCTAGATATAATCTTAAAACTGTTATTTTTGTTATAAATACATATGTACTGTGGTAAAGGCATGTTAAAAGCCTACTTTAAAAGAACTTTTCCTGAAATAGGCAATTAAATTGTCTTAAGCAGAAAAGGTGGCTGCATCCTACCTCTGGAAACAAGCAGTGGATCCCCTAATCCTTCCCATGAGCGATAGGGCACCCTTGGTACAGCTCAATCTTCTCGAAACAGCTATTTTTTCCATCTCATTTTTAAAATCAAATGCAGTAAACCTCCTGAAACTCTGGTTTTCTTCAGCTTGATGAAACAGCTATTGAAACAAATGAAAAAGCAAATGAAAATGACAAAACGAAGGAAACAAATTCATCGCTAAAGCTGCAAGGCAGAGCTGGGTAGAAAACTCATCTTTAAATATTTAAACACGTAATTAGACAAACCTCTAAATTGCTTAAAAAATGAATAAAAATTATACTTCATAAGAAGTGGAGGAGGCAAGCTGGATCAAGTGATTCTTCAGCAATTTACTAAATATTTTACATATCTTTACTTCAGTGTTTTATTCACCTAAATTTAAGACAAACATCATGTTGACCTTGTAAATCGGTCAGGAAAATAAACAGGATGCTAGCAAAATACTTCTGCATGGGATGCCAAGACACTGGCCAAAGAGAAAAGTTCTTGTGAAGACAGCATGATCCAACATTTGGACTAGGTAGGTTTCAGAAAGGAAAGGGAAAATAATACCTACAATTAAAACTACATGCAAATTAGGTGACATCAGTCATAAATCTAGACCAACGCTGTATGCGGGAAGGCACGCAGAAAGGAGCAAGCTTAGAGGCCAGGCACCGAGTCTGGATTGCCCCCAGTGAAATAGCTGCTAGATTAGAAGTAAAGCTGGTCAAAGAATGGGGATTTCGTCTCACGGAAATAATATGAGGTTTTGACATTCTTCATGAACGTGCCTGCACATGTACATATGCATGTCCAGCCCCATTTGCATGTGCCAGAATAGCTGCACCCCGAAAAAGTAACGCACCCAAAACTGGGGGCACCTCCCAGCTGAGCTGCTCCACTGGGTTGCTGGGAGGTCCTTTTGATTAGGAGTGAGTATATGAACCTCTCCTCTTCAAGGGAATTAAACACAGCTTCCAGTTGCTGGCAATTGCATGCTATTGAAAAATAGAATTTTTTTTTCCTGTTCCTACATGAACTTGCTGCATTCTCCAGCCTGGAGGGTCCGTCAGGAGCTACACTGGCTCCTTGCCCACGCACATTTTTGCTCTCAGAAAAAGTCTTTCCCATTCTGCCTCCCCGGTGGATGGATTTTCCCAAAGACCCCATCCAGCCCCCCGCACACGTCTGGGGAGCAGGGCTGGTGCCCCACAGGGAGCATGCAGAGCTGCAGTCTGCCCACCCAGTGTGATGCAGGGCTCGTCCCACTTCTGAGGCACTTCCTGAGGATGCTGCAAAGGACACGTTTACAAGAACAGAGCATCACTGGAGAAAAAATCCCCCAATTATTTTTTTTTCTCCTGAAGCGATGTGCTGCCTGCTTAGCTGCACTCCACAAGCTGCTCATCAGCACGTGGAAAAACACTCAGAGAAAGAGGAACTTCTCCCATTTCCTCGAGCTGAGCTCAGTTATTATTGTGAAAAAATTTCTGAAAAATGAGAAAGCTTTCCACACCTAAGCTCCAAGAAGTGGTTACGAAGAAATCCCTTCTCAGATTTCCAGAGCAGTACTGCTTTCTGGAGAAGCCAGGGTGGAGTTCAGGAATACGTGAGGGTTTTCTGGTACAAAACCTCCCTATAACCCCAAAAGCTAGGATTGCTTTCCTGGCCTTAGTGCTGCACCTGAGGACCTACATGCTGGTGGTACACCAGTGCCACCACCTGAAGCTGCCAGTGCAGACAGGTTAAATGAAGGGGAACCCAATATGTGCTCCACAGTCAGAGCTCTTTCAGAAAAGTTTAATTCATTGGGGTTTCTTGTGTTTTTTTTTTTCCCCTCAAAATCAACCATCTGAAGCGCAGTTGATCTGCAATGGCTTTATTCTACTTTTTGAGCCCCTTCTTCCAGAGGGTGCAGTGCAGGATATTGCGCTGACTAAGCCCATTTCACTCAGTATGAGACTCTGGCAGTTATAACTGAAAGTATAACTTCCAGTTGTACTTTCAGCCTTCAGGCTAGTTACTTAACAGATTTATTTAACTTAAGTCTGATTTTAACCTGACCTTGCTGGTGATGTTTCAACGTCATGGCGAAAACAAGGGTTTGCACTGAGACACCCGTTCTGATGTGAGAATTGCAAAAGCAACAGCTGGCAGGCCAGAGGCTTGTGTTTAATTTACATAGCACAAAGAATAAAAGTGCTGCAACTGTCCTGCATCCCTCATCCTTACTGAAGATACTGGGACCAGCACTGGAGCAAGGTGAATTTTTTGTCATCACCTCCAAGTTATGATATTGCCAAAACTCTCCATCACTCTGTAGTGTTACAACTTGTGCTGTTTGTGGCCCCTAGAGAAACTCACCTTATTTAAAAGGGATTTTTTCATCAGCCTAATTAAAATCCTGAAAGTCAAACTGTGGAGTTACTCTTTGTGCTGTTCCAGCAACACTAACACAACATCTCTTGTCCTGCACCAGCTCTCCTGCGCTGCGGTCACTGACCAACCCTTCCTGTTACCAGTGAAAACTTGGCGGGATGCTCAGCCCCACAGAGTGGTGGTCAGCGGAGTTAAATCAAGTTGGTGGCCAGTTACAAGCGGTGTTCCCCAGGGCTCAGTGTCGGGGCCAGTTCTGTTTAGTATCTTGACCAAGGATCTGAATCAAGCGTACCCTCAGTAAGTTTGGGGACGGCATGAAGCTCAGTGGGAGCGCTGATCTGCTGGGGGGCAGGAACACTCTGCAGAGGGATCTGCAGATGGTCAAGGCCAGTTGTACGAGGTTCAGCAAGGCCTCTCTCTCTCCACTGCCCACATCGCTGCCTGAGATGAAAGCCCTGCCAGAAGGCTACAGGAGGGCAGGGGCAGGCATCAGAGGCTGTAATTAAACTCCATGACATCACTCTCTAAGCACGTCTGACAAAAACACGGGTCCTACAGCACAGAGGGGCTGGAGGCAGATGTTTCAGACAGCGCCTCAGAGAGGAACGATGTTGCATGGCCATACATTGCCCTTCATGGGTTTTTTGCTTGTTTGTGGGGTATGGTTTTTTGTTTGTTTTGGGTTTTTGTAAATGAAGAGTGTGAGTCTGCTGGGGAACAAAGGGTATTGTTTGCAAGCATGGAGCAAGGGGGTTCGGGCAACCTGATTAAGCCCAGGACATGCCTCAAAACAGTTTGCAGAGATGTGCAAGGCCACTCACACCTGTTATTATGTTTCTTACACATTTAAGTTCCTTGTGGCTATTTATTTTAATGCGTCTTGGACCAGGTGGGCAGGTGGATGCAACTCTTTGTACTTGCAGCACAAAGCAAATGCCAGAGCTCAGGGGATAAAAATAGAGATCAGAGATGGGTGTTGGTGTTTCTGATGCTCATCTAAATTACTAGGAGGGGAAGAAAGGAATCTGTCATCACATTTTGTTCATAAACGGCTCTTTTCCAGAGAGAGATGCCAGAGGAGTGAAACTGGTTCATGCACACATATCAGCTTCCTCGCTTTCTTCCCACATATCAAAGAAAAGTTGTGCATTGCCCTATTTTGACCTATTTCTAGTGCTTCTCCGAGCCTACACAGTTCTTCCTGGTCAACCAGGAAATCTTGTTGAAAAATAACCCATCCCCTGAAAGGTCTCAGCGTTTCCCACGTTACATTGGACAAATGTGATCCTACCCCAGCGCTTTTTATGCCTCCCCCTTTCACAGCCCCAGCAGCGAGGAGAAGCCTGTGAAAATGCAAATAAGGCCATCCAGAAGGATAGTTTGTTTTCAGATCATGTTTTGGGTGAGGTCTGCAGTGTAGATCTATTCAATTTCTTCCCTCTTGAATGTGATACCCTACTGAAATTTGGAAACGATCATGTGCAATCATTTGTAACAGAGATTAAATTCACCTATAAAGGAAGTGCTTTTTAGTAATGCAACTGAAATAGGGGCAGGAAAGTGAGAGAAGATAGCCACAGAAAAAATAAAATTCCATCTCTGTAGTTACTTTCTAGATTGAGATGGTCTAAATACCAGCCCCCTGGTGGCTTCAGGGGGTAGAGGTAACTTGGCAATTCAACCCAGGAAATAGACTCCACTGCAAATGCCAGTTTCTCTCCACACCATGAGGTCTGCAACCATTTGTACACCCACTGTGTAGTCATCTCACCGTGAAGGTACTATTCCTCGTATCCCTGTGGCCACACTGCGCTGTTTGGAAAGGCAGGCACCAGCACGACGGCCAGGCACACCGCAGTGTCTCTGGCCTGGATGCACGTGGGCTTCTCCACGTGGGGCAGTGGCGTTTCCCTCAAAACCACAGGCTGGAGTCTGAGGGGATGGTTATGAAAATGTCTCATCATCTCCAGTTATGCCCCAGGCTGGGAACAGCCTGTGTTACAGAATTCAAAGTGGGTGATGAAAATATATCATTCTTAGCAGGAGGGTTGTATTTTCAGAACAGCCTACCATTCCCAGCAGTTGAGGCTCAGGATGAATGACTCCCGAGAGAACTTATCTCCTCCCATCCATCTTGGTTTTGCCAGTCAGGTTGCTTGCAGGACACAGGCATCCTAGAGGACCAGGGCAAGCAGACGAATTAGCAGCTGCCATGCCTTAACCAGTCTAGGGACCTGAAAAGGCTGATAATGACATAAGAAGCTTTCTACTTTTTTTTATTATTATTGGTGTTTGTTGGTTTTTTTTCGTTAACTCCTCTGAAGGACTATTCACACTCTCCCAAGGAGCACAAACTGATCAGAGGAGACATAAACTTCAGGGTGCCAGAAAGTCAGTTTCCTAGAAATCAGGTGAATTAGTATCTCCTGTTTTATACAGTGGCCACAAAAGAGAAGTTGTCTGAATTACATTTTACGGAAAGAAATTCCTCAGCAAGTCTCGTATGGTTCTGGATAGAGACTGCGCTAGAGAGGCACCACCATGCTCCTTGGGAAGCTGTATTTTTCTGCAAATACCAGTAATTCCAGCTATGATGTTCCACCTGCCCTCTCTTCTCTTCCAGACTCCCAACCAACTTCCAACTTTTTCTCACATGGGACACATCAGCTCCTGAACCATCTCAGCTCCTGATACTTTTCCCCAGTGTAACCCGCATTAAATCAAGAAAAGTAGCTCTGGAGCAGAATCAGAAGCTTCAGAAATTCCTATTTCTACATGATTAGTCAAGAATCTGTAGCAAAAGACTGAACTTGTTGCTTATTGTGACCTAATTCTCCATTTGCTCCTCCTGTGCATATAGAGCATGGTATGAAGAGATGGGATCAGCTCCAGGTAGACGCTGGAAATCCACCTAGGTGAGGAATGTGGATCAAAGAAGACCCGTAAGCATACATAGAAGGTATACATGCCTCAGACTCCATCTCACTCCTCCCTACATCACTGCTGCTGTTCCCAAATAAACAGGAAAGTATATATGAATGTGGTCTATCTGAAGACACTAAGCCAGGCAAGTTGTTTCTCTGCTTTCTCTCCTCGCTCAGGAAAAGCTCTTGGCTTCTTACCTACTTCTCTTGGCTTCTTGCCCATTTTTCTATGTCTTTATGTTGTTCTGTAGAGTGAGGGAGTTGAGGAGCTCTTTGATTTCACTGCTTCTAACCAGCTAAGAATAGAGTATCTCTGCCTCTGATATAAGCAAAAACCTGTTAAGTCACATACATTTGAGTATTGCGGTTGCAGAATCTGGTATTCATTTTCTAGGAAAGCAGTAAGCCTTTTTCTTAAAGCCTTCAAAACATTTTAGCTGTTAAACAGAAGAATGTCACCCTTGAATCACGCTGGAGCTGAGGCAAAATAAACAATCACTTACACAAAGCAAAAAAGTCCATAGGGAAAGCTAGCATGAGTAGAAAGTAAACTTCCTTATTATGCAACTCATCTTGCCTAACTTTAAAGAAAGCCTTCAGAACTGAAGCTAAATCGGCAGATGCAGAATGATCTTATTTCCTGTTGAACATTTGCTCTCCCCAGCCAGCCTAGGCCTGCGTGAGGCTCATCACCAACACAGAAGGCTAGAAGGAATGGCCATGGCTGGTTCCCATCACAAGCTGAGGCGCTTCATGAACCGACGGTACTCCACCGCATGCATCCAGGTCAACACTGATTTAATCGTGTCACCGTTTTAACACCCTTCTCATCTCCCCTCCCAGAAAATTGAATAAATTCACTTATCTTTTTTTCCCCCTCCACGTGGGATACATTGCTTGCACGCATCTCAGCAAACTATTTGAGAAAACACACTGATAAAGAGAGCATCACCATGCTGAGTGCGAGACGTGAAATTCTCTTTTCAAAGCCGCTCAGCCCACATCTGCACACTGGGTTTCTCAGAGGTGCCACTTACAAGCTACCAGAGTAGATCCAGCAACCCCAGTACCCAAACACCCCAAAAAACAGACTTCAAAAGTGCATTTTGAGAACTGTGCGGCAGAGCTGGGTTAAAGCCGACAGCATAGTTTTCCTTGCGATGCAGGGATGCTATCATCCCACTCCAAAGGATGGTGCTACCTGCGAAGTGCCTCGAAGCATCTCACCTGTTTGGGATGAAGCATCTCCCCATCTCTGCCGAGATCCCAGCAGCACACTTAACCTCTAATTTGAGAAAGGAAAAACAGTCTGGTACGCCATCCTTGAAACACAGCCCACCCATCTATTATGCCCAAACTAGTGTTTATAAGTTTCCCTCAAAAAAAGGTCACTGAGTACTCTGCAGCACTACGCAGCGTGGGACTGCGCATCCACAAGTGATGTCAGAAAATCTCATTAAAACGGGAGCTTAGTTCGGTGCAGAAGAACCATATTTCTGTAATTCGCAAAAAGCTTCTTCCTTAAAGCTTACTTTTTCTCACATTAAGCAATTGTAGAAGTCCTCTAGATGTTCTCTTGATGTCCCCCACAAATTAACCACCCTACTGAAGCCTGCAACTTGTAACAAAGTCAAATAAAGCTCTTGTGATGTAATGACTTTAAAAAGCTACATTTTCTAGCACCACCTGAAAAGGAAAATAGCCTTCCTCCATACTTTAATGCCTATTCAATCCCAGTTAGAAGCACAAGAACTGCAGGCTGTGTGCACAGCCTCACAAGCTAGCTGAAAAATATGTCCTGTTTAGCATTAGAAAATTTTAAACCCTGAATTTAAAGTGGTGAAAATAGCAATAGTAATTTGCTAGAACAGTTCAAAATTTCAATTTGGAAAATACAATTTGCCTTTCATCGTGACTAACACAAAAACTATTTGGACGTACTTCTCCCCAAGGCTTTCATCACCGAGCAAAATGTTCATCGTCATCACCTTCACTCTTCTCCTGCAGCAAGTCAAGACATGAAGTCCCTTGAGCCAGCAAATGCATGAAAGTTAAGATCTACCTCAGGCCTTGTTTTAGTGTCCATAGATAGAATGAAAGCCAGTCTTGTGCTAGTTAAGAGGAATGGTGGTAAGACCCCACCACGCTTCCTACAACATCCGTGTCTTGTTGGGATCGTGATGGAGCTCATCTTCTCTTCTGGGGACAGAGATGGCCTGGCTTGGCTATGCTGAAGTTCCCCAAACACTCCCCAACTCGTGCAGACCTTTGCCCACTTACAACTCTGTACTGGGCCTTGCAACCAGGCCCTGGGTCGTTTCCCATTTCATCTTGCTTAGAAAGTCCCTTTTGAACTAATTTTTTTTTTTCCCCCCAGTCACTAGCATCAATCAGGCCCTTTTACGTTGAAAAATGAGGTCAGGAAAGGAGAAGGGCTCCCAGTCATAACTTACCGTTTCTGATCACAGTTGACTTCTCTGTGGGTTCTTCGGTTCCTCTGGCAGAAAAATCACCATAATTAAGTGTTAGAAGTTTGATAAGGAAACCTTTTTTCACAGAGGAGATGGGAGTCTTCACCAGCCTCTTTCTCTCGCTTTCTGACAACGCACCAAAAAGCTTTGGAATTTGGCAGCATTTCTGTTTCCTTTAAAGAGAAGACAAGAGCTTTTTAGAAAAGACATTGACATCAGTCCTCAGACATTCAAAATGCAGCTGGAGGAATAATTTTTACCAGTTTTCCTCCAGAAAGCAGCTTGTGTCAGTGGTGGGTTTGGAGGGAAAAGGAGCACAGAAGATTAAACAGATATTAATTGAGATTAAATAGATATTTGCTGTTTTAGCACAGGAAACCTAACCTTCATTTCCTGTCTCTTGGCTGGCTTATTGCATTTATTTAGGTAATTATGCTGGAGAAAGGGGCTGAAGGAAGGGCTTGCTTTTAAGATTTCTTTAGAGTTACTTTATTTTCTCACTCTGGAGATATTTCCAGAACTTCTGAGCAATGGAGAATGGGTTCCCAAACCTCTGGAAGAGAAAATGTGGATACCAGGAATAACAGTTCTTGACATATGGTGCCTTTTGTAGACAACTGGCCACCTGAAGAAACCCATGACTTCACCGCTCAACTTGTCACAACCCCCTTTCGTTTCACAGGGCCCACAATAGAGCAGCGGGACGAGATAGGCTGTCACCAGTAACTCAGCAACCATAAGAAGACTTTTTGTGAAATTTAGAAATACATCCCCTCTCTGGTTTCTCTTTTGCCTTTTGAAGTTTCTTTCCTTGGTCTAAAAATTCAAGCTCACTTTTTATTTTAATATATTGACCTCAAGCCAGGAAGCATGGCAGGGAGGATGGATGGTCCTGTAGCAACATGACACTTATAAATTTTCTGGATTTGGCACAGAAGTGTAAAAGGAAGACTGCTTATAGTCTCCAACAACCTTGCTATCATACACAACTTAATCTTCAATCATAATCTTTGTCTGAATTTGACAGAAGGTCTAACAATAATTCATAAATATGAATGTACAAATAATTGGAACACATTCAAAATTTTCCAGCAGTTCCAAGAGAAAAGTAACTTTTCAAAATTAATCTTTTCACCAAACTGTACAAATCTTGGGGAAAAATAAATAAATCAATTCTAAGTTAGCATTTACAGTCAAAATAGCTTCCTCACCAGGGTGATTGCTCCCAATAGCAGTCAGCTCTTAGGTATTCTGTAAATCTATCCTAAGCTTTCTGTAGGAGCTGTTTCAAAATATTTCAATAATTCCACATTCTGTGAAGCAAGAATTTGTACCTTTTATACTATGAATTTATACTTCTTGTATTTCCTGTAAGGACTGTAACCAATGGACTGTGTACATGGCTTTTCTTTAATCCAGCCACTTCACCACAGATGGAGCCACATTAGAAGCAGAAATGACCCAAAAGCTAGAGCATGTGTTTAAGATACAGAGACGTGACATTTAAGTCTATGCCTATACAACACAGGAAAATTTTTTTTTTAAAAAAAAAAAGTTTGTTGCATCCCTAGATGGAGGGTGAAATTTTTCAAATGCAAAAATTTGCAAGAGGTGGGAAAATAGAAATCTTGCTGCTGAGTCTTTATGAATCTTTATGACCAGACAAGTATAAAAACTCAGTCATATCCTCCATCTGAAATACAACATACACAAAGCACAAGCCTTCGAGTTCCTACCTTGAGGTCATAGCTCAATTTTCTAATTAACACCATGTTTGCACACAGGGACTCTCTCCCACACTGCAGCGTTTCCTATGTGATTCATTATCCCATATGATTGACAGTTTCTTTACGGTCCTTATATTACCATGAAATATCTTTTACCTTCAATAATGTCTTAGCACAGAGCATATGCTACTGATTACAAATTGGGTTGAATTTAACAGGCATGCAAATATTTGGTTTTGGCAAAATGCAATGAGCTTCCAGCTCCATCTGTTGGTGCAAGAGACATTATTTACATGACATTTAAGAGCCATCATAAAAGCCAAGAATGGAAGAATTCACAGTGAAGGAATGATCATCTCAGCGACTATCTCCATAATTCTTCAAATTGATCAAAACTTTTGCTGTCAAACAAAATCACAAAAAAAAGATGGATTTCAGCTGGATATTTACAGCCAAAGATGACGCTCCCAAGCAAACATATGCCTGAAGGAATATATCTCCAGATTTCTTACGGAAAGGGAACACAGATGTAGATAAGTGGAACCAGAGACATTCATCAGTGCGCAGAAAGGAAAACGTAGCTACTGTGCTGAGCAGAAGTAGCTCCTGGAGGAAACGGGAAAAATACACTTTCTGCTTTTTCACCTGGTGAAATCAGGAAGCAGGTTCATCTGAGGCATTTATAAAAAGCTAAATGGAACACTGAGTTAGCTTCAAGTGTTGTTTGTTTGCTTGGATTTATTTAAGATTTTTTTTAGCTGAAACAGAATTTTTTTTCTGTGAAAAGGAAACTTTTGGAAGAAACGTGCCCCAACATCTTTGACTATTGAAAATTTGAAGTTTCTCATTAGCCAGCATTTTACTCCCATTTTATAAAGGTGAAAAATAGGGAAGAGGATCACAACAGGTATATTAAGATTTTCTCAAAGTCCAGCTGACCACATTAATTTTCAGTATGATTTAGAATTCTAATACAAAATCAGGTACCTTATAAACTGATAAGTCTAGACACTGCTTAGCTCTTATACCAGATTAACTAAACTACTTGAACAACAAAGGAAGTCCGGGCTGCAGCTGGTTAGAAACACCTGGTAAAGCCATTTAGATCCAGGCTCAATATAGAGGTGGTGGAGGCCTCGTGCCTGGAAACAGTCAAGGTCCATTTGGACGGGGCTCTCAGCAACCTCATCTAGCTGGAGACATCCCTGCTCACTGCAAGTGGGTTGGACTAGATGATATTTGAAGGTCCTTTCCAACTCAAACCATTCTGTGGTTCTATAGATTTAAGAAAATCTCTTAATAGAATGTCCATTTCCCCACATGACACTTGTATGTTGCTCCCGAGGTCTATGGGACAGCACCAGACCCTTTGCTGTCATCTGGACACAGCGATCACTGTCATGGAGGACAGCAGAGGCCACTGCAGAGAGAAAGTCAAGGCTGATATGCAAACATGTCCCCACACAATTTTGCAGTATTTCTATCTCTTTCTCCCCTCAGAGACTCTAAGAGCACCACCTCCTATTGCCATTCAAATAAATTTGTCCTCTGAAAGGTCTTGCAGCGCATTCATCCTCCAAGCATCCACTTGGAAGCAGCGTTCTGCCCTCGATTTCTTAATGTAATTTCCTCACTATCAAACACTTTCTGGTTGGCATTTTCAAAGCAGAAGTTCATCCCAAAGGAACTTAAAAGTTCTTCAGGGGAAACTACTGAAAGCAACTTCTCCCATGTAAAACAACTTGCCCAAGATTTAATCTTACTCTATTACAATTACTTCTGTTCCATGAGAAACTCATAACATTGTTATAATTGATGCTAGCTCAAACCACACATTAATTAAGAAATGAAGGAATATTTCTATTAATACTGCTTTTGTAATGCAATGTCTGTCTCCTGAAATGAACTGCAAGCAACTAAAAATAGCAAAATGAAAAACCTTAGGGGAAGTACTGCCTCTGAGATATAAACAGCTTCAGATTTTGCTCCAGCACACAAAAAATTCCTCTGCTCTAACCCCCCTCTGCTCATAGGCAAGGAGCCAACAGAAGATAGGTTTGTAATTAAAACCCTTGGAATTCATGCAAACTATTTATTAATATTATAATTTTTAGACATTGAGTTAGCACAAGGATATCACTGTTCAAGTTTTATCACCATATCTGTTAATTCTTCTGTTTGCATTCAGTTCTTCCAACCATTTCACCATTTCCAACTGTATAAGCTAATAAGACTTGTCTTATTAGCTGAGAATTAAGCTGCCCACACAAATATTTTGCCTTAAAGAGTCTATTTGTTTCCATATTTCTAAAGAGGTTTTTTTTCCTAACCTATTTCTTTTATGCATGACAACTACACAATTGCTTATTCAGTTTATTATTTTATTTTTCTTGGAATTGCTCTAAAAAGTCCAGTAAAGACTTTATTGTTTCTTTTCCTGTTTAAGAAGAGATTTCCAACCAATTTGGAATCAATATACCAATATACTAACACAGCAGAATCTGTTCCTAGTTGTAAATACTAGCTAGAAAAGCAGAACAGAAATGTAACTGCACAAACAAAAAAAATCGTAAAACATAAAACTTTTCACAACGGACAAAAAATTATTTGAAATGGAGTTAAGGCTGATATTCCAAAACTATAACTACATGTGAAAGACATTACTCCAAAAGTAAGTAAAATAAAATAAATATAAACTAACTAAATAAATTTATTGTAAAGAAATAAATAATTTTAAAGTCCATTTTAACACAAAATTTGCATGTGTTAAGGTATAAAAAAGAATATATGCATTCAGCAGTTTTACTTATTCCTGTGTTTGTGGCACAGAACCTCAGTCCCCAATCTCGTAGGCATATATGAAGTATTTTTCCTCATTTTCACCTACGAAGTGTATCCTTCCCAAGGAAGTGATAGGTTGTTTTGGTGAACAGACTTCACCTTTCCTGTGAAGAAGATACAAAGCAGAAAACTTCTCTGAGAATTTTACAGATCACGGAAGAGTAGGTTTAGTTTATGAAAGAATTATGGCTGGAAAAATCGTGATTTTAAAAATGTTTTATGACTAGCTAGGAAAAGGATTGCTGTAAATCAAACAGGAAATTTGAATAGTATCTTCATTACTCCATCCAAAAGAAAAAAAAAAAAAAAAAGGGGGACAGCCAAGCCATAGCTGAATTTCACAAAGGACTTTCTTTTTAGTAAGTGTGAACAAAGACAAATGGGTTTGCTACGAACATGTGGCAAATGGAATAAACTCTGAAAGAGAAAAATGCTGTCATTTTGATCACAATACACTATCTTGCTTAAACAAAATGAGGTTTTCTCATCCATATTTCCCACAAAGAACTGCCTTAACTATGGAGAACCAGCATAACCACAGCCCAGTGCTCCAGCAGCACTTGGTCAGGATTAACCTCCCCTGACGAGTAAGGTCAGAAGAAGTCCATCCAAAATACTTAAGCAATCAAAGGCAAAAATAAAACAAGAATCAAGAGACAATGTTCATTGCTGCTGACTGTTGAGTATAATTCATACTCAGTGCGTGAATGCATGCTCAGTACATGAACTCACATGTACTCAGCCCAGGGGGATCCCTGCAATGGATGTCTTGCCAGAAGGTTGAATCAAGAGAAAAGATTTTAACTTTAGAGAGTTAAAAAGGAAAGTATCATTCTCTTCTCTTACAGAGTAAACCAATGAAACAAAGGACGCAATCTCAGTTTAATAGAGAAGCCACTAATCCAGCCTCCAAGTAAGTACTTCCAACAAGCTTCCATCACTTTCAATGAAGCAGTCAAGAAATGTGCTACCAAAGACGCAAATGTGAAAATTTTACTTGCTATGCACTCAAAGTGTTTTTGATACCCCATACAGACATCACATAGGAATGGCAGAAACATATTTAAAAAAAAAAAGTAAATAACATTCTAGTATTTAAAATGTTCTATAATTTAAGACAACTACAAATATATTAGCAGTAGGTCAATCAAAACTTGATCCTGGTTCTTTACACTCTAAAAATGCGAATGATGGCACTTAAGAATTCACACTGAAACCAAAGGAGGAGTAAAGGCAGCTACACTGAAACTGCTGCACCTGGTGATGCCCAGGGACTGCCCCGGGTGAGAGTTTTGAGAAGAAAGTAATTTCCTCATTTCTCGTTAGACTTCCTTCAAAAGCAATTTCCGTATGTCTGTATGGAGCACATGGATAATCTCTCTGTGAAATGTTATCAGGAAATTATCAAAAGAAACAGGAATACTTCTCAATGTTGTTTTCTCAGTGATGCTTCTAAAGGCAAAGTAGAGATGTTTGAGCTGGCCTCTTTAGTGGCTGCTTCTGGGCTGTGGATCTTCACCATGTATATACATATATATATACGGGCTAGAAGGAAGAGAGTCACAGAGCAATGGCTATAGAGCAGCAAGGCACACTAAGTTCATTGCCAAGAAACAACGACAAGATTAAATACAGATGGATTATGGCAGGAAGAGGTTTTTGTTCAGGTGAGCTCAGGTATCTCCAGGTCACCAGATCTTAAGGACATAGCAGATTTCCTGGCCAGGGAACCCACCAGGTACAGATGTCCCGCACACCTAACAACACAATACCTACTGCAAATGGCAGCAGAGAGAGTAATATCGACTGCAGCCACTGGCTCCCTAACACATGAAAAAAGATTTGTGACTACAATGTTAAATATCTGCAGTAAGATAGACACAAAAATTAATATTTGGGGAAACAGGTTTACAGCCAGAGTAGCACAAATGTGTTTTGCAATCTCTCCTCACTGAAAAATATATTCAGAATCATTTGGTCTCATACAAAAATGGGATTTGCTGTATTTCAGAGAAGGGAATACACAGGGAGATGAACGTTGAATTTATCATGCTGCTTTATTCATGTTTTCCCCCGCATACCTTCTCATCTAGTTCTTGTAATCTGAGTTTCAAATTCAAATAACTGCAATTATGGAACAATTCAACCACACTGTGAGGAAAATTTAAAAAAAATCTGCCAGAGCGCGGTTTGGCAGAGCCTGTTCTCTCTTTAAACAAGGATTAATATGAGAGAGATTGTTCAAAATCAAATAAACTTATTCAGGCAATTAGTGCAAATTCTTATAACCTTGGATTATTTCTCTGTTACTATTCAGCTGTCACAAGCTACTCAGAACAGGAATTCGCCTTTCTAAGGGTGTAGTTCAAGGCAGCTGTACAGACACCTAAAAAATTCACTCATCACAGTTATCAAAGTTGTGTTAGAATTTTAAGAAGGATTTAAACTAAATTTGTTAAACTGGCTGAAGTTTAGACTGAGAACCAAGCAAGGCTATTTCACTAGTTATCTTGTGCACAGTTGAGTGGAGATTAGAATAATTTCAAGAAACAATTCAGACAAAAATTGTTGGGATAAAGAGATTTATCTGGATCTTATTTTCATAACAGCAAACAGTCCTCTGGCTGACATTTCAGAAAACTCAACCCTTTGGGAAACAAGTGATTAAATCCAGGTTTCCCATGGGAATAGGACCCTTTGAATCAGGAAATTGAATAATCCCTGCAGCACAGGGATTTCCAAGCATTGGTCACTCTGCTCAGAAGCGTTGCCCTTGGGTAAAACATCAGGGGGTCAACATGACCCAGAAAGCCAGTGCAGAGCTTTTTACACATCTACAGAAGACCCCTGAAGGTGTCACCACATTATCAGTTTCCAGGCTGAGGCAGCAGCGCACCCACAGGACATCTGCCCATCACCCCCGTACCGATATGCAGGCAAATGGACAGTTCATGTAACTTGGGAATCTTTCAGCCTCAGAACTGAAAGCTTGAAGGTAGAAGAGCGTTACGCCTATGTCTGTGTAATGTGGTCTAAATCAGGTACAGCATTGAGTCTTGGCAGCTAATTACTTGTTTGGAAGGCTTCTATTAAATTAGCAGGAATCGTTTCAAGTAAGTTACACTCATAAGGCATAAAATACATTAATACAGAACAGGTAGCAGGTAACAAAAGGGAACCTGGCACCTTGAGCTTAAGATTTTGTTTGTGGAAGGTGTTAGTGTAAGCCATGACTGAGGTCAGGTTTTGGGTCAGGAACATGGTGTCAGAAAAGACGACCAGAAGCCCCTACACTGTGTCTGCAATCCTCCTGACGGCTGTTGTGAGGATTGGCAGACCTTGTTCAGCCTGCCTTGACTACAGATGAGCACCCTAAACAAAAGAGAGGTCCAAAATCAAAAGGAATAAAACCCAAAGTTTAACAATAAGTACTAATATTAAGGTGTAGCTCACCTAGCAATGCTTAAAGCTGAGAGAGAAGATAGACTGGGAAGTCCTAAGGGACCTCTATCAGCTGTTAAGGCTTTATATTGCAAAAGTTAAAGTGTCTGAGCCACAGGAGACACAACTAGGAAGCATCAGAGGTTGCCCACTCACGTCCCCACAGGACTAACAAGACTAGGACTTGGAACCATGAAGTATCTCCCTGGTAAGGCAGAAATCTGGTCATGAAAATGTTAAGGCACACAAGGCTTAAAGTTAGTTGCATCAAATGCTTCATAAGAAATTTTCCCCTGCCTCCCCATCAGTTATCGTTCTCCTATCACATATTTAGAATTTTTTTAATAACATCACTTGCTAGGTAATTTATAAAGCAAAATGAGCAACAGCAAAACATCTACTAGAACTATTGCTGACCGGGGAACAAATTATCTGCTGTGCCACAATAAGACAATCAAGTTGGACTGAGTGGTCCATACACAAAAACAAATACTCACATTAACTCAATCTATTTTTATTAACATATACTATAGTCAAGTCCACACACTTCTTATGACCTCTTCTGTCCCTGGATACTCTGTTGCTCTGAAATTTATGAACTCAAAGCTATCCTCTTAAAAATCTGTTACTGGTCACCACCTGGCTTGCTCACATTCTCTGAAAAGTCCCCATTCTCTGAAAATAAGTCATCAGGTTTCAGTCCACCATCATTGTTTCCAGTCAAAACATTTGAAAAAGGAAATTACAGCAGCCAAGATAATCAGGCATTGGGTTCTTGGAGTAGATATTTTGACACCTTGATTTTACCACAGAAATTTGTTCTTGAATGAATCAGTAACCTGGAAAAAAACCAAGATGAGTAAAAAAGTACTACAATGGGCTGTGATTCATTTTTGCACCGTTAAGTGGCTACGTGCATTCACACCACACGGCAACGAGCACTGCAGCCAGCAAGGAGAAGAAACCCAAACTAGCATCAGCAAATACGTGACACATCCACCTGGTTTCAGAGCCCCATCGCTGAAGAGGTGCTTTGACACTGTGATGATGAGGGTGGTAGGAAAATAAGGGGACAAAGGAAGAAAGAATAGCTGAAGAAGTCGTCTTCTCACCACAGGAATCTCTTCCTAGACGTTAGGCAACACATTTGGCTCCTTAGGGTGATGTTAAACATAGTGAATAACAGGGTGTAGAGTTTTAGCAAGCCCATTTTAAAACGGTAAATCCTTTCATTTCAAGCCTGGCATGGAGCACAGGTAGACAATGACTTATTGCAGTGGAGAAACTTTGTGCTAGCCAGCAAGATGCAGAGAAGCAACGAGACATGCTGTTGGAAGGGACAACATAGCTTACTAATGGCACCTACAACTGAAGCGAAAGGATTTACCCTTTTCTCTATTAATACCAACAATGTCATAGTAGGGAAGGAGAGTTTAGCGCATCGCTTTTGTCAGAGACAAGCAGTCCCTCTGAACATGCTTTGCTTATACTGTTTTGAGCCTGTGTATTTCAAAGCACCTACTTGTGCAGCAGAGGCTGCCTGGTTTGTGTCATGACACAAAAATACAGCTCACGCCTTAACTCCATGATGTCATATAACACCAGTAGGCAGCCAGTTCTTGTAAACCTCCGCCTGCCAAAGCACCCAAGGTAACTGCGTCAATCACTGGCTTCACATAAATAAGTCCATGGTTGGCGGCAGCACGGTCTGACGACTGTCATGGATTAGTTTATTCACAGTGCCTCTTAGTCTACAGACGACAGCCGCATCTCCTGCAAACTTGCGTAATTTCACCCGTCTTCTCAAAACCCTGTGTGTTTTGGGCTGAATTGGCTGTGCAACCAGGCTCCTGCAGGGCAGGGAGATGTGGTGCTCACAGTTTGTGGCCACAGAGAAAGTCTGTCTTCTGGGCACACAGAATGTGCCTACATTCGTCACTCTTGTCTCCTGGCACCTCTGGGGCACAGCTGCCAGCAGCTCTCCTTGGAGGAGGTTAGACTGAACTACAAGAAAGACAATATGGAACAGGGTCAGGCCAAAAAACCATTCATAGACTGTATGCACAGCAACAAGATTTCCACCCTCAGCTTCCCCAAGAAACAAAATATATAATAACTTTAGTGTGAGGCGCGGATTTAAAGAAGCCCAGAGTTTTGATTTTCTTTGTTGATTATTTTCATATGGCGAGGTAAAGGAGTTGGAAAGTTCAAAGCCATTTGGAAATTTTTATCTGAACAGTTTCACTTCAAACACAGCAAAATCTTCAGTTATTTTTAAACTGTTAAAATTAAAAGATTATCCAAAGGCATCAGTGATTTTTAAATTATATAAGACATTTTTACATGGTACAGAGTTCAGCCAAAAATAACTCTTTCATGTTTTCATTTCAGCAAAAAGCATTGAAGATGTTATTTTTACTCAAAAAACCCCACAAAAACTAAACCTCTTTTTTCACATTTCAGTTACCTTGATGAACCACGTCTCTCTTCTGCCCAACTCTATGGAAAAAAGAACCTGTAAAATCCACACAGCATATTGAATGGAGTGACTGATGCAGCAAGCAGAGATTTGATCTAGCAGTTTCCAGCAGGAAAAAAATGTTTTAATTTCAGAAGTTCACAATTAACCTAGTAGAAGGGAGAGAGAAGAGAGAATTAAATCTCTTAAATGAAAAAAATCATATCTTCAGAACGTTTCTTCAGCAATCTGCCTGGCATGCAAGACTGGATTCAGAGCTAACACAGCCAAATTGACTTTTCTGAAGACACTCAATTTTACAAACACTCAGGAAACCTAGGAAAGTACTTTTTTTTTTTTCTCAAAAAAAAAATCCAAACCAAAAGACATTTTCAGAGCACAAGTGTTTTGTTTCAGATACTGAAGTCACAGCAGGTCAGTAAGAAAACTAAAATAGAAATCTTGTAGTGCATTCCTAAACTACTGCACCGAGGGTTCATGAGCGAGCAAAGGGGAAAGTTTCTTTGCTGGTGGGCTCCTTGGCTGCAAGCGTAGAGTTACACTATCGTCCTTTACTGATCGTTGGCAATACTTGCTTTAATGGTCATGTATAAGGATTACAGGTCTGTTCCTAGCTTTCGTATTTCGAAAGCAGCTCTTACCTGCAGAGCTGATCATTTTAACCCCCTTGACAGGCTCAGCCAGGGGGAGGTGCTGAAGACATGGCCATTCCCCTCCTCATCCCCACACTCTCCGTTATGAAAGCGCAGTCTGATGCCTTGCAGCCAGGCAGATAAGCCACGCCAGCGTGACTCTGTCATGATCTGCTCTAAGGTACTTGCATGTGGTGAAGACAAAAGGTTCTAGCATGGGACATTTGGAGGAGCAGGGAGGAAGGACTGTGGTTTCACAGGTTTCCTCTCACCCCTTCTTCATTAGCCCCCACCCTGTGGTCCAACACCAAGCCTGTTTTCCAACAGTCTGGATACCAGGAGGCAGACACGAGGGCCAGACTGGGTTACGATTTTGCCTAGCAATTATCTTCCATCTTTCGATAACAGGCTATACGCTCCTCCTTCGCAGTCAAGAGCTCTCCTGACACAGCCGTTCTCTGAAGCAGCCGTGGAAATTGCTATCTGTTCCAGATTGGGCTTTCCGGTCCTTTTTCTTTAAATATTTATACTGGAACAACCCACTGAAATATGCAAGTGTATACAGAGAAAGCCCTCAAGCTGGAGAAGACAGCCAGTTCTACTTCCTTCATCTATTTGTTTTCTTGCTGCAGTAGAAAGAAGCCAAAATACAGGGCTAGAAGCAATTCAAACAAACCACTGGAACATGGTAATGAGTTTTTTCCATTACTAGATAGAGTTTTGTCTATCGGTCTGGAAAAGATTCTCAAACCCTACTAGTGAGAAGTTAAGGGAAGGTCAGCAAAAATGAGAAAGCCTCCTTCCACCAAGCCCCCGCTTCAACCATTTCATTTTATGAAACTACACAATTGAACCCTAAAGACCAAAGAAATACAGAAAAAGGTAGTGCCCACAAACCTCAGTAACAGCTGTGGGATGTATTTAACTTGGAGAGGGGTAACGACCTGGAAGAAGTTTTAAGCCATTGTCATGGTCCACTAAGGCCAGGCCAGATGTGCCTGTTCAGGAATGTAACATAACTCACAACATGCCACTGTAGCTGATGCGGTTTAGGGCAATTTCTAGTGACCCCGGATCTGCCACAGAGCATCGCAAGCAGCACGTTTCCTTGTGCATCTCCCTATCTGTTGCCAAGATGGAAAGATAATGGAGGAGGAAGATGGTGTCTTTTCAAAGCATTGACTCTATTTTCAGCAGCTTGTAAAGCTGTGATTCTTTATTACATCTAGGAAAGTACATTAATTTCACCTTAAGCCTTCATTTTCCTTTCATCCTCCTTTGAGGCACTTGCATCACCTGCACAGTATTTCCTCATTAGCTACCTTTCATGGTTGACCTCAACATCTAGGGGCTTAAGGCAGAGATGATAACTAAGAATCTTAAAAAAAATTTCCTTTTGCAAGGGGGGACAAGTTACTTAAGTGAAACAAGATAAGAGCTATTGATGTAAACAGAAGATTATCGTTAGCACATTATCAAGTTTACAATAAACAACATGCATAGTCCTCATGGTAGTTGAATGTTTGCAGTTAAGAGAGCCGCAGAGGTCCTATAACACCACAGCCCAGCACTAACGCACTTGCAGCTTCAGGATGGAAGCCTTAAATGCAGGTTAGCATAAAATAAGCAAGTGCAAGTCAACATCAGGCCTAGCAATTCTTATTTTACAATACTGCTAAGGTTTGGTAACATGTCTGTGAAAAGCCTCTTGTCTTCCTCAGCTTTTACACAGAAAAAAACCTTTTTTTCCTGTTTACTGTGTCTTTCATCGCACTTTTTTATATTTTATATGATGTATTTTACATTGTTTTCTCACAAATTATGAGGGAAAGTATTTGCACAACTTAAGACTGAAATCTGACTTGCTGATGTCACAAATCACTTTTTAGCAGGATGGTTGTAACCAACCAAGGGTTCAGGAACGACCCTGGCAACAGGCAGTGTTGGATCAGACTATGAGCTGGTGTAAGTGATAACCCAGACTAAGTTAGACCCAGTCACTACTAAACACCTCAAGTATGTCTCTTAAGCAACCCATAATGCTTCTCATCTTAGTGTCTAGACGGTTCCATCATTACAAGTCCTATCTCGTCACCAACACAAGACAAGGATGGCTAAAAGAAAATTATAATGAGCCCAAAGCCACACAAATCATTGTAAAATGCATATATGATAAAGCACTAGCATAAATCTCACGCTGGGTGTGCAAAACACCCTCTCTTACGCTACCCACTTTGATCAGTTCAAGCTTGGATGGAGTTAACTTGATCCTCCGGGCTCCCCCAGGTGCCTCCCTCCTCCAGACAAAACCAGCCAAAAAAACCTCAAGAGCTCACACTCTGCCATGTCTAAATCTGTGTGGAACATGAGCATACATAGGCAACAATATATATATATATATAGGACAACACAAACCAATATATATCCTTACAGGACAACATAAAACGACATATGCATTTGAGGCAGAGATTTTTTTAGTAAAAAGCTAAGACAGAAAAAACACAGAGTTTCAACACTGAGAAAACATTTTCCAGACCTCCTGTTCAGGAGACAAAATTGGAAGTTTACTTATCCACTGAAAATACTTCGGTGTAAGTTACTGAAAAGCTATAACCATGGAGCCCAAATTTGCCATTTTTTACTGTCATTTTTCCAGAGTTTGACAACATTATGCTGCAGTGCTTTTGTTACTGAGACACGAACATTGCAGCAAGCTGCCAAGAAACATCTTCGCTGGACATAATGACTACTTGGCCTCCATCTGAGGCGGAGCAGCTCAGCATAATTAAACTCTTCCATGACGCAGAGGAGGAGACTTGACAACCAGCAAAGGGTTCCTTCCAAATATCTTTCTGTGATTACATGCTGATTAAGTACCTGTGTGTATTGCCAGCTGATTTCCCCATTTTGCTACAAATTCATTGCGCAGGGTTGGATCTACATCATTTTATGACGTCTGGTATTATATCAGGACCTATGAATAACTGCCCACCTCCTTTGTGTGTCTGCCCCGGTCACTTCTGATTTTTTATGTTTTTTTTTCCCCCCTTCCCCCTGGTTTTATGACAATATACTCTTTCTGCATCATAACCGTAGCCCTGTACACAGACCTCCCACTCAGCTCCAGCACAAGCAACCTGACATCCCTGTGATATATTCTCTGAAGTTCTGCTAGAAGGATGCCTTCAATAAACTGCAACCCCTCCTCCCAACATTATCCCAGGCAATTAAGAGTTTTGTTGCTACCCATGACACTCAAAATAAACTTTGGAGGAGCAGCTGGCCATTGGAGAGAAATCTGAGAAGAAGCTTAAGGAGACCAGGAAGCGCTGCACTTCTCCCACTGTTAGAAACACATTGTTTGGGTTCTCTTCACAACAGGCAAGTAGGATTGAGGTCCAAAAGACCTTTCCTGGGGTCTCAGCAACACTGCTCAGTAGGTGACAGTGGGGCTCTCAACCATGTGACCTGTACTTGCTCGGATTCTTGCAGACATCATCCAAAGAGAGAGGGAGCCTGGGAAAGAGCTGCTTCAGTTGCAAACTCTTTGGACCAGGAGCTGTGACATCCTGTATTCCGACATCCACTTACTGCCTCTAGCTAGTTGTCAACAACTGTCTGCATGGTAAATCGATAGCTGCAGGAGATTACCTGAATTGCCTGGAGTCTGTTAGAGGAAAACTTCCTCTTGGCTTTTGAAGCCTTCACTGAACCATGCATGGAGCTCCGGCTAATCCCTAGGAAGAAAAACAAACACATGTCAGCTGTCTGCACTCAACTGCTGCAAGCTTTTGAATAATGGGCCAGTTTACTCACTACAGTTTTAAACCTGATCCTTTTCTCTGTCAAAGTATTTAATCATGTTATCTACAGACACAACAGATTTCTGTAATGTGTCCTGTACACCTACCCAGTGTCATACATGGTGGGACTCCCACGTTGGTAACATCCTACGTGATACCACAGCGATCAGGTTTGAGATCATTTGAGGAACCTGAACACACACAAGCCCGTGGGATCCAATGAGATGCATCCCTCAGGGAACTGGCAGATGTAGACACTAAGTCACTCTCCATCACAGCAGTCAAGGCAAGTCCTTTGTGACTGGAAAAAGAGAGACATCACACCAGTTTTTATAAACAGGGACTCTGGGAACTACACCAACCACTCAGCCTTACCTCCATGCCTGGTAAGATCATGGAACCAATCCTCCTGAGAGCTATAGCATGGCACAGAGAAGGCAGCGAGATGACTACAGAGAGCCAAGGTGGCTTACATCAGGGGCAAACTGTGCCTAACTACTCTGATGGTCTTTTAAAATGGAGTGACTGAGTTACTGGATGAAGGAAGAGGAACTGATGTGATCTATTTTGACTTTCTGCATGGCTTTTGACATGGGCCCGCAAAATACCCTTGGCTCTAAATTGGAGAGATATGGGTTGGATGGGACTATTGGATGGATAAAGAATTGGCTGAATGGCTGCATCCAGAGTTGCAGTCAGTGGCTCAATGCCCAAAAGTAAACCAGTAACAAGTGGGGTCTGTACTCAGACCAGCTCTATCTAATATACTCAACAACGACATAGACAGGGGGTTTGAGTGCACCCTCAGTAAGTTTGTGGATGACACCACGCTGAGTGGTGCAGATGATTCACTCGAGGGAAGAGATGCCATCCAGAGACCTTCACAGGCTGCAGAGGTGGGCCCATGCAAACCTCATTAAGCTCAACAAAGCCAAGGGCAAGGTTCTGCACCTGGCTCAGTGCAATCCTCACTATCAGTACAAGCTGGGCAATGAAGGGATTGAGAGTAGCCCTGCAGAGAAGGATGTGGGGATACTGGTGAGGTGGCAAAATGGGCATGTGTTGGCAATGTGCATTCGCAGCCCAGAAGGCCAGTCGTGTCCTGGGCTGCATCAAAAGCAGCGTGACCAGCTTGTCAAGGGAGGTGATTCTCCCACTCTGCTCTCATGAAACCCCACCTGCAGTTCTGTGTCCAGCTCTGGGGCCCTTAACACAAAAAGAACATGGACCTGTTAGAACAGGTCCAGAGGAGACAACAAAAATGGTCACAGGACTGGAACACCTGCCCCATAAAGACGGGCTGAGATGGTCGGGGTTGTTCAGTCTGGAGAAGAGAATGCTCTGGGGAGACCTTTACGGCAGCCTTTCAAGAATTAGAAGGGGCTACAGGAAAGATGGAGAGAGATTTTTACCAGGGCCTTGTAGTGGGTAAGGGTAAGGATTTTAAGCTGAAAGAGGGTAGGTTTAGATTAGATATTAGGAAGAAGTTCTTCTCTGTGGGGGTGGTGAGGCACTAAAACAGGTCACCTTGAGAAGCTGTGGCAGCCCCCTCCCTGGAAGCATTCAAGTCTAGGTTCGACGGGGCTTTGAGCAATCTGGTCTGTAGGGGGATGTCCCTGCCCATGGCAGGAAGGGTGGAACCAGATGATCTTTAAGGTCCCTTCCAACACAAACCACTCTATGATCATATGGAGGAGTGGCAATATGATGGACATATATCACTGTTTTGGAAAAACACATACAACAAATCCCTGCAAGAAGACAATAGAATTGCTTCACCTCACTCTGAATCGCCGCTCAATTTTAGCATGCACAGGCTACAATCAGTAACGAGAGAGACAGAAGAGGCTCATTATGTGGCAAGAAATTAGTGCAGAGACTGCAAGTGCATCATCAAGCAGTTTCCAGCCTCACCCTTTACCCATTGTTCTGGTGAATTTGCTGTCTCCCTGCGCCAGACAGCAGAAACTAAGGGGTGAGGTGACCATGCCTGTGCCTTAGGTAAGGGTTCTCCCTTCTGGCTACAGCTCAGAGAAAAAGAAAATCTGAAAAGAAGCAATCTTAGTTTGCTGAGGCGTAAACTGAGAAAGTCATGCGTTGTATTGTTCTATGCACTTAATTTAAAAAGTAAAGTTAGGGCATACACACCTGGATGGAATAAGAGTATTTCACACTGTAAGAACCTCTCACCCCACTGCCAAGACATTTAAGGGCGGAAAACGTTTTTTTAAGGAGGGAAAAAGACTGTTGGAACAGACATGTAAGCACTTTCAGCTGAACATTTCCTCTCAAACGTTTCCAAAAGCACTAGCTGCACCATGCTTTTCATAAACATGTCATTAATAATCTATCATTCATGTAAACTTCATAACGAATGGAATACTATCAAATTAAATAAATTATTTTTATTTTTGTAGAAAAATGGTCACTTTTCAAAGAGGGATTAGGCAAACTCAAAGTAGTTTTTCTTTTATCAAGGTGTGAAACTCAAAAATTCAGACTATTTTGCAGACAGGCGTATCGCTCAAAATCATTTCCAACTGTCACACCCAATGAAGCTAAGGAATGCTTATTTTAGTAAACAAAGTTTTCCATGCCTTGATATCATAATCTGAGATTTTTATCTAATCAGTAAATTCATTTACCAGCTATGCTTAAAAAGTATGCAGGCAGCTAAGTAAACCGCAATGCAGGAGTAGCTTAAAATGCAGCTGAGAGAATAACTAAGCGTGGTACAATCTACATGAATCTCACCTTACTTTCCATGTGAAAGCATCCAGAAACTAATTCAAAGCACTAAATTTTGAATGTGCTTAGGTAACATCCACTATGGTTCACATAGTGAACTGAAAGGGCAGTCCTTACAAACCACAACCTGCAGCCACTGGGTTTTGAGTGATTGCTTTTCCACTTGCCTCGCCCAGCACGCTCCCAGAACCACTCTACAGAGTTTATTTCCTGAAGGATCTTCCATAATCTCAAGCAACTAGTTCATGCAATTTGTCTCACACAGCCACAACTGCTACTACCATTGGCAAATAGCAGCTGGTAGGTCTCAGGAGGAAGAGGGAGGGTCTCATTCCACAAGTACAGCACTGAGAATGTTTTCAGCCAGCAAATGACTGCATGAAATACATATAAGATGAAAACTACAGATGGGATTTTCACTCAGAATACCCCTCTATTCCTCTCTCAGATGTGCAAATATTTTAGGAAATGCCAAATTGTTGTGGTTTTTTTAATATCATGACTAATCTTTTAAAATACATTAAAGACAGTGAAACCTACTGATATACCCAAACCCATGCTAGTATTTTCCTGCTCAGCTGTGCTATTAATGGAGGGAAATGGGTACGGAAGCCAGCTGCGTGTTTTGTGACAGGTACCGCAGCACTCCAGGCATACAACTCTCCTTTTCAAAGGCAAACACCGACCTCTATAGGCAACATGGACCAAAATATTAAGGTTTGCCATGTCTCAGAACTGCAACAGCACAAGGCACTGCAGCTCTGTGACGAACCGGGACACGGAAACCACGTTGCTCCTCTTCCTGCTCTTTATTTTAATCTTCCTCAAGTTAATGACACGGACGAAAACAAATGGAGTTTTCTTAATTGGTTTAGGATCAGTTTCCATGCCAAGATTTAATCCATTCTTTTGCAACAAAGAGCTCTAAGACAATGATGAACAACTGTAATTTTGTAAATAATCTCACAAGTACAAATTCTTCACCATTAAATATAAAACTATCACAAAATAACACTAGTAACCAATTTCTTAAATAGATGCTTTTCTGGAATTGTGGCACCTACACTGCAGCTTGTTAGCAAAGAAAAATGTAATTTTAAATTAGAGATGTTAAGAACATGTTTTACCCTAAAAGTGTAGAAGTGACATTTTATCAGAACTACAGGGAAAGGAGGAAAAAAAAAAAAGAAAAAACTTAAATTTAAGAAAACCTAGCAGCTGCACAAAATTATAAACTGTTTCAACCTAACATCATAAAGCTTTTTGGCCACACTAATTTAAAAGGCTACCTCCACAAGGCAAACCAGGAAATCTTTTAATGTTTTGCTATATTCTTGTGACTTGCAGTAGGGAAAAGCTGGAGGGTGATGGAATCAAAACTGAGTGATGGAATTAAGTCATATGCAGGCTTTGCACTAAAATAACGCTATCATGGAGAAGGAAATTAATTCTCCCTGCCTGAAGGTGTAAAAATTGACGACACAGATAGAAGTAGGTTAAACATTTAGAAAAAAATACATCCAATACCATACTCAAACCCAAAACTCTCTCAAAATGAACACAACTCTCTGTCTCCAAAAAACTGGGCATTGACAAGCTTATATTTAGAAATCTCTTGCTTGTCTTCTTTTCTAGACCTATACCCTCCTCCTGCTGGGCACTGGAAAAGCTCCCTCAACTATTTCATTGCTAAACTGAATTCTACCTATGTGATACTGTCTAAAACTGGTGATATTACATGTTTTCACAGGGTATGAATTTCCTTGGTTTGCACTTCAGAGCAGAGCTAAATGAGTTTCCCAATTTAATGGGATCTTGCATTAATAATTAACAGTTATGTCATAGAAGACTTTTAAATATTGCACAAGGAAGTGAACAAAATAAAGCACCTGAAATCTCTGGCAGGTAGCACATGTCAGGTAGGAAACAGCTCAGGGCAGGCTCAGCAAATAGAGATGTAGTCAAACTGGAAACAAAACCAGGCAAACAAAGAACAAGTGTATATATGTTGCTACAGAAATGTTTGAAGCTGGCAGAAGAACGTCACTGGAGTGTCTCATTTTAAAAGGAAATATTGTCATTTTAGCTTCTCAAAATCATGACTTTTCAACAATTGGAGAACAGTGCTTGAGAGCTGTGCCCCTTACTCCTATCATCCCATCACACTTAGGTGGGGAGTCCTACTATGAGGGTATTTCCACCTGGGCAACATCCCTGCATTCTCCACTTGGCACCTCCACCAGGTACGCAGCCACAGCATCTCCTCGCCGCGACTTCGAGACACAGAAAATCTTGCACGATGCATAGCTTTGTCTTCTGTGGCAAATATCTCACTGAAGAATTCTGGCAGGTCCCCAACACATTTGCAATGTTATTTATAAGGATAAACCAGTCTTTAATAAACAATTGAGTTTTTTGATACAGGGGAAATTTATTTCTGTCATTCTTCTCTATGATCTTGTTTCTAAGGAAATAGTGGCCCATTTGTCAATAATTTGCAAGTGATCCTTGAACAACTGTTACACTGTTAACAAATAATTGATCACAAAAGAGCAGAGGATGAAGGCATCTCTGGAGACAATCAGAGTTCAACCCTCCTGCTCAAACAAGGTGCCTTGGACTGACTGACTGAGTTTGAGTATCTTCAACAATGGAGACTCTCTAATTTCTCCTTTGCTGGTGTTTAACCACCTTTACCCACTCTTTTATATTTACAGGGATTTCCTGTGTTTTAGTTTGTGTTCATTGCATCTTGTCCTGTCCCTGGGCAACACTGCCCAGAGCCTGCCTCTCTCTTTCTATCCATCCATTAGAAATTCATAAACATTGAGAATATCCCCCTTGAGCCTTCTTCTCTCCAAGCTGAGCACACTCAGCTCTTTTGGCCTCTCTTCATACAACAGATGCTCCAATCCCTTAATCATCTTTGTGGCTCTTCCCTGGACTCACTCCAGTAAGCCCACATCATTCCACTTGTGCCTCAATAAGCAACAGTGGCCTTGGGAGGACACAGGCCAGCTCCCTCTGCACTCACAGGTGCACCCCATGTTCCAGAGTCTTGATTACACCCATTTTAAATGTTCCCTAACCCAATCCTCCTTCACCACGAGAATCAGGAGTCTTCCTTGTGCCAGACTTTCTGAAACTGTGCAGATCATAAAAGGAACACAGTTCACACTGACCTTCTGGATTAGTTTTAGCCCAGCAGACGTGATGAAACTTTGAGTGGAATAAACCCACCAGCCAATGCACGGTCCAAGTAGAGAGGAAGAACTCCAGAAGAAACATGTGGCCAGAAACAGCTTCAAGCACAGCAATGCCCACCATCCCATGGAGTGTTGGAGTCAGCAACTCCCAGTTCTCCTTGGTCACACAACCAAAGTAAGACATGAGCTCAGGGGAGGACGATTCTCAGTTAAGGTACCTGGTTGCACTGGGGTCATTTCCAAACTGGAAGTGCACAGGCATGGACACCAAAACCAGGACTCGCATTCCTTCCTCACCTCTGCTGACATTCATTATTTATCGTCAGTTCCACAGAGCCACCCTCCTCACGCTTGTCTGGGCAACAGCACGGCCAAGAGATCGGAGCTTCTTGGTTGCACAGGTCTCAACTGCCTGTGAAAGCCACAGCTCAAGGTGTTCAAATACGAGTCTTTTCATTTAAAGCTGCTCTAAATTTAATGTTTCTTGATGCCATGTAAGAGTTTCCCACAGAATAAACTTCTCTCTCCCCTTTTTTTCAGTTGCACTCTGTAAGTACGGCATTTTTAAAATTCCTGAGTAGCTAGATATGACAGGAATTTATTTAAATATAGCATTGTTCCCACAAATAGTTTTATCCTTTTTAATAAACAGCAGTCCTATCACAAGTCAGAAATACTTAGTATTTCTAAGTATACTTAGAAATACTATGGCCACCAAGGCCATAAGGGTAGCTTTCCTGCGTACAGTAACACGTTCTTACAGCATGCTTCTAGTCCATCCATATACCTTGCAATACATGTATATCTGTGTATCTCCTGTATTTGCAGTACCAAGGTGCTGTCTGTATTGCTTCTTCAGGCTCAGTTGTTTTTCTCCCTTCCCAATTATATCCATGCAGTAAATCCTTTAAATCTCTATCCAGTCTGCAACTTCATTGGCTCAAACTAATGAAGAGAATTTTCTAATTCCCTTATGATAATCCTATTACCTGTCCAAAGCTAGTTCTGCAAGGGTCATCATTAGACAGAGACGTAAATCTGAGACCAGGTCTATCTGTGGTCAGTTGTACTCCAGCTCCTCTCCTGGGAACCACCACCAAGGACGTTTGTCAGCACCTGGAAAAAGCAGAGCTGGGCAGCTGAGTCTCTCAGGTAGAGTGATTTGTATGACAATCGCCTTTCAAGTTTTATTTTAGTGATGGAATAAAATACGGTGTTTTGGGGATGACCATAGCTGCCAGAATTTATTAGCAGCGTATTAAACATTCTAATAGATAAACTTAACTGATAGGGTCTCTCAGAAGAACTTCACCTTTGGCATCAGGCTGAAATGTGGCTGTTGAGATAAAAACTACTGCCAGATCTCGGGTTATGAATTTGACAGACTGTTTTGATGAAGCTGAGAATAACAAGCTATGAGAGTTGACAGTATTTCTGCTTTAAATAAATACTGATTTTGCTCTAGCACAATCAATAAGTGGTGCTTCACACCCAACAGCATCATTTTGGGGAAGACGAAATATGTTAGAAATCTGACCCCTGAGCTGCTGATGGTGTGTGCCCAGACTATCAGAAATGACACCTTTGTCTAATTTAACAGTTCTTCCACTCTTTGCATGGAGTCCTCTCTTTGATTTTGTCATTGATCTAATTTAAAAAGGGATTTCTGCTCTTTTGCGATGTGTCTTTGAATAATATATAAGAATCTGCACGAGAATATAACCACGTTATTTCTTCTGCCTGCATGGGGATGGAGTTCTGTTCTCTGGTGAAGGGTGCATAAAGGGCTCAAATGCCTGGGGTAATTCCCAGAAAAATGTTCACATCTGGGTCTGTTGTTTTCAGAGCCACCAAGAAATTTTAAGTCCTAACTTTAGAATAAATACTTTTTACCCAGGCATCTAATTTCAGGCTCAGAATTGTTACAAAAGAATGTTCTGGTAGGTACAAATATTGGCGTGAATGAATAATAAAGCAAATGTGCTGGACAAGCAATTTCAATATGGAGCTGGTGTGACAGGATTGATTTTAGGCAGGTTGCAAGTATGTAACTAAAGGTATAAATTATGTGTTATATGAAAAGAAAGAGAAATTGGTCCCATCCAGCTGGTGAGTCTACCTGCTTTGAGGGCAATCTGCCATTGGCAGCAGTGGAAAAAGATAAGTCTACATGTCAGTGGAGATGTGGAGATGCAGGGACTGCTTTATTTGCCTGTTTTGCTGTTCACCACAGCACGTCTTTGTGATTTGTGCACAGATTTCAATTGCCAGTGGATATAAGAACAGCCATATTTTATATCCATCTGATAATCCTTGGAATATAGCCATAACATAAGTAAACAAAGAAAACATATATATATACACACACACACACACACACACACACATAAACTAGTCCCCTAAATCCCCAGTTTTTGAGGCCAAGAGATTGCTTTCTACAGCTAAGAGGCCCAGAAGATGAGTGTGTAGTGAATGACACAGGTCTAAGTGGTTAAAGGAACCTCAGGGAAAAAGCACATTTTGGTTTCTTGCTTCCAACCTGCTTACACAAACAGTATCATCTTCACAACCAACAGCTTTACAAGTTTTCTGCAAGTACTTGCAATTTTTTTTGACAGGAGGGAACAGTTTGAGCATAAAGTCACTCTTGTGAAGCTGATCCATACCAGATTGCTAGAATTACACACAACTCCTTCGTCCTATTTCAGAATGGGATTTTAAGCTGATCTCTGTTATAAATATCAGTGTATAATCCTAGTAATTCTAACTACAGCACAGCTAAAATCATGGGGAACTGCATTAGTAAATGAAAGACAGTAATCAAAATAATAAAACTGGAGGACAAATCGCTTAGCTAAAGATGATTGCCATATGCCAGTATATGCAATTGCTGGTTTCCAGTGATAAAGGGAATTTATCGCGAGCAGCAACGGATCTTGAAGCCATCACAGGGTTCCCTTATTCCAAATCTGCGAAGTGAAAAAACCCTACAGGAATTTTACATCTTCAAAATACTCCTGGTGCCACTTGTTCACAACCCCATCTCAATTGCAAAGTTTTGTCCTGGGTGAATTACATTGTTAAAGGGCATCCCTGCTGCTTTCCATCCTCTTCCAAATAAAAAAGCATAGAGAACAACAACTCAGAAAAAAGGCCCTGACTGATAAAATCAGTAGTCCCACCTCGGTGGGGAAATAATTTTTAACAAATATTGCACTAGACAGGATTACAGGGATTAGTCAGCTCAGTTGCGCAAGTAACTGCAGTTACAGGAGGCTGCGATTCTCACTACATGCTAAACTTCAGAATAGTCTTAAATGCAAAAGATGCAAGAACTTATGAAAAATCCACATCACCTTTAAATTTCCACCCCGACTTTTAGATCTATCGCCTTGTTAGACCAGTTTCAGATAGCCAGTGGTAAAAAATCAGAATATTCCAGAAGCACCTGTGGACAGAAAACCCTCCAGAGGCTGTACATCACACTAGTTAGACACTGGTGAGCAAGGAGAGGCAAGAAAAATCAGGTTGACTCCAGGATTTGGTATGTTTAACACAGCAAAAGGATGCAGGGAACTCAGCTGGAGGGTCTGGTAATTAGCTTCCAGTGCCATCCCAGCTTAAACTACTTAATTTGGCTAACTGCAGTTAGACTGAAATATAACCTTATCTCTGAATTCCTTGAATGAGCAACAGAGATTTAACCTGAGCCTCAATACAGTGAAACGTTTCTTCCCGATTCAACTGAGACCTGGACCATGCTATAAATCCTGTCAGAGAACTCTTGTTACATTATGACAGGCACACACCACAGTTCTACCTTTAATATTCAAAGCCTACTCGGTTCAAGCAAAAGCTGCAGAGCAATTCTCACAATTGCTATCCAAGTACAGTGCAAATTCCATTCTGCTGCTTACTGGACGCAGAACATCAAAACACTATGCGTAGATAAACATAAAATGAAAGAGAAAAATGGCTCTACTCGATACCAGGACTAAGCAGAGTAGGCCAAAATTAGGAAAATAGCACTTTGGGAGGAAAAGAACAAAAATCAAAACAAAACAAAGAAATCCCTTCCCACTATTTCACTTCACCTGTGAATTCAGGTCATCTTTTGTATTAATTATTTTTTTTAAGCTGTAATGAAATATTTCAGTTTTTCATTGGCATTTTAATTTCAGCTTGACATGCAAGGTGAGGCAAACAAGTAGACGAAGCAGGGTAAGCCTGAAAAATAGCTCTGTGTATTTGCCTGCCAAAATAAGAAACTGGTTTTAATGACCCAGAACCCTTTCCACTCTAATAGCCATAGATAATAGAAGAGAAAGAAGGAAAACTCAAGAAAATGCAGTGATCAGATGTCACATAGATTTTCTCACTGCATTCAATCGGAGGAAAGGATGTATACATTTCTATTTGCATATATTTGCCACTTGACTAGTTAAGTCATTCATAATATGACATCATAATTGACATATTTTTAAACTATTCCATTTATGCAATATCTTAAGTAGAGTTACTCTGCATGGAATTAAATATTTTATTTTAATTTGAGATGTTATAATGAAGTCTTGTCATTTTGCCACAAAGCATCAGCTGAAATAATTGCGGTGCTGACTCCTATCCTTCACAATTTGCTGCCTCCTGCAGTACCCACAGAAAACCACACATTCCCTTTTCGCCTCACAGCAGGGATACTGCCTAGGCTTAAAGCAGGAAAGCTGTTCCTCTCCTCAGAGGTCCTTTAAGGAAGGTCTGACATTTTTAAGTAAAGCAAAGCAAGATCGTTTTGAGAGAAATGATGACATAGCACCTTGGATCTTGCCCCTTCAAAAGCACACGAGAATGAAATGTCTTTACTGACAATTTTAAGTCAAGCCCAGGCATATTGATGCTGTTGATCACTAAGTTCCCTGGTGTTGCCCTTGGAGCCCTCAATGACACGCAAAACTGGCTGTGGGAAGACTCCAGTTTGTTCTTGAGACAAGATCCTGGCCAGCAGCATTCGGCAACTGCTTGCCTTCATTCTCTCGTACATTGGGTGCCAGCCAAGTTTATTGTACCACGTTTGGTCACAGGCAAGAGGTCCATTTGAAAATACAGCCTGGCTAAAATTACCCTCGCTAAGCCTTAAGCCGAACAGGATGAAGTAAGCCCTGAGAAAGAGTTAGGAGCAGTCAGGCTCTATCAGATGAGCCAGGCATTGACCACCGGAGCTCTAAATATAGCGCCTTTAGCCCTCGGGGACGTCCTCAGTGCCCACGCTATAGCCACCTCCAGGCACTCCTTGGTTTTTTTCAGAGACTGCCTCTCCCTCGTGAATGCAGATTTTTGTCCCCATGATCCACACCTGCATTTTCTCAAGATTTCCTATTTGTTAGAGTTCTGTGGTTTGTCCAAAAAGGGTTTCAGGCCACTGAACCAAATTGTCTTGGAGATGTCAGTAATCTACAGCCTATGGTAAATGATGCACTACAATGCATTTATTCAGAATTTACTCTGCTTAGTACATCATTTTAGGAAGCAGCTATTTACACAAAATACAGTAGCAATAATTTTAGGACTTTCGAATTTTATTACACTGTTCCATTTAGTATGACTATTGATGTGTCATCCAAGACTATCCTACAATATTTAAAATATAGGGATTAATATAGACTTGCTGTCATACAGATGAATCTAGTATTTATCAACCGTTAAATGGATTTAGATTTTTTAGAGAGCTAGCTGGAACACATCAATAAATGACGCTCTTGCAAACTGATTCACATTTGAACTGTTCTATTGGGACAGTTAATGCCATAACATTCATTTATCATGTAAATCCAAATAACTGACATCATGGCAATCTGAAAGAGCATGTTTTTTCTCTGATCTACGACTCTGATTCTGCATCTGAGTCTAATTCTCCCAGAGGGAAAGTGTGTGCTCTTGCCAGTGTTTACATCTTAATCTTTAACACTGGAGAATCCACAAATAGGGACCCTTAATTGCTGAAGCCACAGCAAAAAGCTTTCAGACACCAAAATCATCACGGAAAAAAAAAATCCTCAAAAAAGAGTCAGATTTCACTACTTGTAATGCTCCCAGAATTCCCCTCCTGCCCTAAACACAGCACACTGCATATGGCTGCTACTCCACCTACCTCCTAGGTCTGCTCCCCACATCTGCAGTAAGGTTCCTAAAGCAGCTCAGGTTTAACCAAACGTCACATTCTACCGCATAAACAAATCCAGAGGGAGGAGAAAAACCACCATCAGCACACCTTCAGCATCTCTCGTTCTTACCTCTCGAGCCCATGGCCAGCTGCTGCCAACAGAAGAGGTCAGGACCTGGCTTATCCCATTGGCCACCATAGCAACGAGACAGGGCTGCTCTGGTGCTTTGAGAAGGCACCTAAATCCTGCAGCAACTTCCTACCACCCAAGGAACGTTGCATTCAGACACTTGCCACTCGTTTCCTATTTTATTTGCTAGAAACTCATGCCTCTCAAGTCTATTTTTCATTTACCCTTCTGACCAGCGCTGAGGAACCAAAGGAACTTGGGCATCTTCACCCATAGTCAGGGCCCTGGTGTCTGTGAGATTGGCTTTTGGGGGGCTTTGCATGAGCATTTTCACATCGCGCAGGTGAGAAGAATGCTTCACCTGGGCTTTTCTCCAAATTGTGTCCCTAATAGGTAAATTGGCATCCAAGCACTGTACCAATGAAGCAAATGCAATGAATCAGAGGCATTTACAGTAAGATCTTTTCCAGCAAGGTCATTTTGTTCCCTTCATTTTCCTCTTTCCCCCTTTCCTTTTTTTCCCCCCTCAAAAAAGCTTCCTGGTACCTCCAGCTGCTTGTTCAGACTTGCTGCTCATGCTCTTGCTTTCTGCTCAGATGAAGGCTAGATCAAGAAAAGATCATTGTTCTATGGCTGCAGCCAGGCTGGCTTCTTATAGAGCAATACAGCTGCAACCTGACCATGGGGAAGGCTAAAATACCTGGAATTAATTTCAGGATAGAGCTATGGCAGTCCCTGTGATGGAGTCTTAGAAACAACTTTAACTACACAGAGAAACTGGCCCAGAATCTGAGCTCCAGTTTCTACATAAATAAAAGTGAGTCCCAGGGAAAGGATCTGCCAGGTTATCCCAGCTGTTCTGGAGTAGGATAGGAACAGCACATATTTTAAGCCATCAGGCCTCTCTTCAATTTGTGACATCTATTTACAAGTCCAGAGAAACTTGTGTAAATGCCTTGGTTGCTGCATAATCACAACGCCAGTTTGCTTAGTTTTGGTCAGCAAAGGAAGTAAAAACATTCATTTTCTTTCTACACAGTTTTACAAGCCACATGTAAAGCTGTTTACAGTTTAGCTAGTGGAAGTTCACCATTTATAACTAAGAGTCAATCACAGGATCCAATTAAAAACATGAAGCGTCTGGAATGACAGCAATGGTGTAATAGGTCTGGGCAGGAAAGGGATAAACCAGGAAGCCATGGAAGCAGCAGCTCTCCAGAGCTCTCTGCGGCCACATATTTTCTGCTTTGGATTTCATCTTCCATTTAATAAACATGGGGAACACATTCCTACTACTGCTTTTATTCCATGCAATGGTAGTTGCCACTGGGATGTCAGGACCCTACAGTGGGGATGACACTGGGGCTAGGCAACCCTGGAGCTAACATTGTGAAGTTGCAGCTGGTTGGAGCAGGACTTGGATGCCCATTATTTAATCAATTACTTTATAAATGGTTACTGCATTTTTTGGTAAATGGTCAAGTAAACAAGAAACAGCCACCAGATATTACGTTGTAACACACTCAGCAGCCTTACAGTTCAACAGAGGAATTTGGATATACCAACCCAACTCAGGCTTGCCTACGCCCTCCTCATAGGGTCTTTGCTGTCTTTTGGCAAATACAGACATACTGCTTTTGCTTGTGGATCTTCCCATTTAAGATAAACGTGGAAATTAATCCCCTGAACTAGCAAGCTTCACTTTATGCTCTGAAAAGGGAAAATGGTTTTGCAGCCAAGAGCTGCACATGCAGCTACTGTGTTAGCACACCAGGAGAGAAGAAAAACATTATTTTCTTCATATTTCTGCATGCATAAGAAACATTAGTGGACTGCTGGGAGGAAAGATCACAGAACAGTCAAACCATCCCACCTTTAGGTAGCGGCTTTTCCCATATTAAGAGAGTGGCTGAAAGTTAATACCATTGCCAAGTGGATATTCATTCTGTAACTGTCAGGATGGGAGTTGCAACCCAGCCTGGCCCAACCACCTATGTCACACAGCCATACCGACTCGTTCTCTGCAACGCTGTCCCCAAAGGGCTTACCCCCTGCCCCCTGCCATTTGCTAGATAAAGTTGAGGAAAAAAGAGTTTCTTTTCGTTGGGACCTTAAGCTAAAATTCTGTAACAAGATGAAGTGAACAATCGACTCTGTTAACTCTTCTAAAAGGTGCAGATGTGCTTGGTGGAGTCCCAGGACACTTCCCCAGAAGGGTAACAAAGGGAACAGAAGAACAGCAAGAACCTGGCAGTCATGGCGAGCCCCAGCCCCTTGGCTCTGCCAGTCCTACAGAAGGCTTGGACACGAGATATTCTTGAGACCACAGCCTGAAGATACCTCCTTCATTGAGGTCCCTTTCCTTACCATAGTACAGTCTTACTTGGTCTGCTTGGCTTACCTGACTCCTGAATCATCACCACAAGACATCAGTAAAATTAAACTGCCAATAAGTTAATAAATGCTCTGTGTCAGAAGGTACCGCCCTATCTTGCCCAAAGCATTAGACTTTGCACGCTGTCCATCCAGACTGGACAATAATTCAGGGTTAAGACTGTCAGAATTGGAATATAATACAATTTTTCAAATGTTGTGAAAGCAGCTAACAATATCGTCACACGTCTCAGAGGATGTGTGTGAGTGCTTCAATCAAACTAATAAAAGGAAAAAACAGCCCAACAACCCATACCAGAATTAAATGTTATAATTTCTGAGCCAAACCTGTTTTGCTAAGTATTTTCTGTGGGCAATTTTCAGCACATGTAGAGCCTCAGGACAAATTCTTGGTCAAGCGTTACCCCAAAACAAGACAGTGGATGTTCTCCCAGCTTCACAGTTTTAGATTCCTCCCAGTCCTCCCCTATAGGCACCTTTTTTTTTTTTCCAGAAAGGAGTAGTAACAGTCTGCACAAAGTCCCTGCAGGGTACAATTTCTTCTAGACCTTTAATTAACCCCACAAAAAAATTAAGTTTCTTACTTTTTCCATAAAACGCCGTCCATAAACCCCTTGAAACACCTGTCTCCAGTCACTGCTAGAGTTACAGCTCTGACATACATGATCTTTTGACAAACTACAGGGATTATACGCACTACCAAACATCTGCTGAGTTTGGAAGAAAAAAAACATAAAAAGTTTCTCCCCTAGGCTTCCACCATTCATCATGCCTTTGCAAATTACAGCAATAAACTCCAACCAAAACTCTGACAAACATGTCAATTCTAACAGCCATACAGATGTTAACTTAGGAGTTCAGAAATTAAATAAGTACTTAAACATCAGCTGAAAACTCTGCTCTGACTTTCAGAGTGCCACAGCAAAATGCTCAATCCATCTGACAAATCGAACCAGGCATAGGGGCTAAACAAAGATTGAGGTTCATGCCTTTAAATATCTGCTTTTGAAGATGCTGGCCAGTCTGCTTTTGCTTCAAATAGACATTTTCCATCCATCTTCCTCTTTCACCCCACTTGATATATCCAAGTTTTTTTTCAAAAATATAAATGAAAAACAGGCTTCCCAACAGATTTTTAAAAAAAACAAAAGAAGAGGTTCGTCACAATAGTAATAACCAATATGTAACATGCTCAAAAATATTCAAACCTTGAGTTTAAAAAGACGTTCAGCATTTAATATGCAAGCCTAAGCTTTTTCAAATACAAAATTTTAGTTAATGGTAATTGGAATTTGACATCATTAATGTTAACAAGTATTTTTTCTGGAATAATAAAACAGGTGCTATTTTAAAACAATCTGCATTCTGTCCTTCCACACAAAACAGTGGTGCTGTGGCAGAAGTAAAGCTGGTCAGTGTGAAAGGCACTGAGCTAATTACCCATTTCAGAGTGAAATCCAGAAACAAATGTGCAATTCAAAATACGGATAATTTATGGTACATATCTACATACTGAATTTTGAAACACTAAAAAAAAAAGAAATGGAGATATTTTGAATCCTATAGAAATCAACTCAACAATACTGAAGTCAGCGGTAGTCATACAGGGAATTCCCTAACTGGCAAAACTTGAAGGGTAAATGAAACAGCAGACTGCATCTATTTAAAATGTTTCCACTTCACAAATAAAGTACAGCATAACTCTTCTAAAGCGGATCAAGGAAATAATCTAATCCCATAACCCTCTCATCAGCCACAGTGACCCGCAGCAAAGCTAACAGCTTTCTGCGTCAACCCATCCTGGTTTGTATTTTCTTCCTGTTGTATGACTTCTTCTTTAAGCAAGTATAGTCCCGCTCTGGTGTTTTGAAATTACGTTTTTCCCCCCCAAACACAGTGACCTAATCACTACATGATACACTGTGTTTTTCCTTTAGGTAAGCCCAGGAAAAATTCCTTTTACCTCTATAAGAAACTTGTCTTGGTGCTGGTGCAAGCGGTCAAAGCAGGTGGCTGTGGCTCTTAAAACTGTATTTACCCACCTTCATGGAAGGGACCCGATGGCCTCAGACGACAAAGGGAGCTGCGGGTACCCAGGGGTTTTGACGAGTAGCTCTCTGGCTTGGTGCCTGCCAGTCATCCTGGGGAGCAGGCTGCTAAAGGTGCTTACAGCTTTTAGCTCCCTCCAGAAGGCTGTGGCAACAGGTCTGAGATTCTCATCTCCAACCTTGACATTGGTTTTGCTTACGTAACGATGCTAATGCCTCTGGTATAGCTTGATGCATACATGACCAAGGATGGAGAGCATTCTTCTGGTCTTTTAAAAAAGAACCAGCTGAAAAGCACCTGGGTCATATCATACTGATGTTCTCCAAGCCCCATGTCACTCATCTGCAAAATGCGCATTTTGACTAACAGCAAGAACTACACAACATACAGAACATGGCAGGGAAATGAACAGTCTGTTGGGAACGTGTAGGAACTACGAAACACATCATGGCTGGGGCAGAACCACACATCACTCAAATACACATCCAAGCAGTGCTGCAATCCCGCCCTGCAGTGCATCAAAGTTACTGAGAGGCTTCGGTGACATTGATGAGCTTTGGATTAAGTCCTTGGAAATCCATTCCTGGAGCGAGGACAGGACACACCCAAGGGGAGGTGCAAAGCCTCACACATGGAGGATGCAACCGCACAACCACATCTCACTGACAAAGATCCTTTACTTTCACTCCTCCACTTCCATGAGTCCCCAAAATTACCTACTTTCCACTTCACAGGCAATGTTCCACCAATTGCTGAGGATCTGCAGCACTCTGCTGGCTTACAGCCTTACATAAACCCAGACACAGACCAGCACGTTTGGCAGGATTTGCACACATGGAGAGCAGCAAATTTGTGACTAGAGCATGTTTATACTTTTGAGAAAAATATTTCTCACGTTTACTTATTGGACTAGTAACAAATCTAGTTACTAGTAACTTCAGAAAGCAAATTTTATGTATTAGCTTCTTCCTTTACAGAATGCACCTTGCCCTCTGGAGTTTGTTTAGAGATATTTATTTCTCTCTCTTGTGTAACTAAAATTTACCACTAGAAGACACCATTTTTGTATTTATAGTTGCAATGTATTACAACGATTAAATAAGCCTTCATTACAAACCCACAGATGCAGTGCTTTCTTCCTGAGCTACCTCATAAATTCAAAATGCATAAGAGAAAATAGTAAAAAATAATAATAATGGTCATTTTTCAGTAAGCAGAAAACTCTGTGAACACTAAAGGCACATAATATTTGTTACTAATTATAAAGTATTCTTTCAGATTGGATAAAAAGGGAACAATTAAATGGTCATTTCTGCCTTGTAGTAAGACTGGCGCATCTGGTCTAATTACAACAGCAGGATGAGTATCACTAACAGGAATTGCTATTCTTGAGCTACAACAAATCCAAAGCTCAGCAAAATTAAATGGCAGCTTCTGGCATATACTCTGTGTTTGGGCTTTTTTCTTGCCGAAGAGATTTTTGGGACACAGAAAGATCTCAGGTCTCCTCTAAAAAAAAATAAAATAAGTAATTTTTGCCCTTTTCACTCCAAGTCTGACATAAAGACAGGAAAGTAAAGATGCTACAGAACAATCAATCTCTTAAAATAGGTACGTAAAGTGACTGTATGCATTACAAAGCACGGTATGAAGCATCAATGATATGTAGATCTGAAAAGGAATGTTTTTTCTCCCCATTAGCACTTTTCAAATAAAATAAGTCACGGGCTATTTTCAATCGCCAAAACCAATGCCAAAAGCTACTGAAAATGGCAACATATCTTCTAAATCAGCAATTTCTTCCTCCCAAAAGAAGGCTGCTGCTCACTTGGCATGTCATGTGCTGTTAAAATGGAGCAACAAGAAGACTTGAGTCCAGCAGCAATGTAGCTGGCACCCAGAAATGTCTGACGCTACTTCTTCAGAATGGACACAAGTAGCTTTTGTGATGACATTTATTATCTCTTGACCACCAGTCCACATGATCCTGCAGTGCTGTTTCACTGAACAAACCTCTCGGAATATTCTGCTCTCAACCCAAGCAAATATTTAGCAGGATCGTATTATCAGATGACCTTAATGAATTTCTACAAGATAGCACTGCTGTCAGCCAACTAAGCAGGACCCAATTACAGTCAGGTGCGCGAGCATGAGCTCTGGCCCCATGGTTGTGAAATGGCACAGAGGATGGCTCCGGCTGTTCCCATGGCCAGGCACACCGGACCTCAGCGCACCTGTAAAGCCAGGGAAGTGACAACTCCAGACTTTGTGATGGGTCATGACAAACTGCTCTGTGATGCTGTCATACCATTCCTCAGGGACTTGCACAACACGTTCCAGAGCTGCTAGCATCCACACTTCTCCATGTAATAAGAACCTAATTTTTTCTTCGGAAAATGCTGCTTGCCCAGCATATTAAAAAAACACCACCCCTCCACCCAATAAAACCCCAACCAGCAACAAAAAATGCTTCACAAGGATGTGGGAGAATTTCCTCCCCTGGTGATTGCTCATTTCTGTCCCCCTTGCTAAACACAACAGCTTTCCTGAAAGGAAGAGTATGTACCATAGGAGAGTCATAACAGAGCATCCCACGGATCACCTTGCAGTTACACGTTCATATGCCCTCGGCCTCAGGTCCCTCAGTGGGGAAGCACCTGGCTTGGATAACCTAATTCTCACAGCACCAAGAGCAATACTTATAATTCTGCCAAGCAGAAAGGAGAATGGTTTGAGTGACTTGCTCCAGGCTCACAGCCTGACTCAGTGACAGGGCCAGGATTAAGTTTTAAGAGTTCCCCCACTCCCAGGTCCATGGCCATTTACCAGCCTGTGCACCATCAGGATTGGTGCCTCATGCTGCACTGCAGAGGGAGGGTGAAAGGCAGCTCTCCATGCTGTTATGATTCACCTCATCTCTTGATTTATTAGGAATAACAAGAACTTTACCTAGACCTTTCATATGTTCAGTAATGAGTTTCCACCTCTAATTGTTCACTGAAAACATGGTCAGTTTTTGGGTTCAAGCCTGCAAGAGATTGCTTAAGTTTCATATCCTGTGTTTCTAGTACCTTTCAGGGCTAAAAGCTAAGAAGCAGCAAAACATACAGAGAATCAAATCCTTTCTTCCCTTACGGAATAAAGAAAACCCTCAGCATCAGTTGACAGAAGAACTTTTTGTCAGTATCTGTGTAACTTACAGGAATGACTTACAAAGCTTTAACTCGGAGGACAGTGACATTCCATCACATCAGAATTACAATGTTCAACTAAAAAGGAAACCTGCATCTGATGTGCAACATGAGAAAAGCCTCAGTACTAGGCAGTGGCAGAGCTCATGCAGCAGGCCGTGCAGATGTCTATCAGCAGTGCACTAAAAATGGATGTGCAGAATCATAATTTCTCTCCCCTAGTATATCCTCCTGAAATAGACAACTGATTTCTCAAGAAAGCTGCAGGACCCCAGGAACATTTCCTGTGACTTCTGGGAACCAGCAGAACATCAGCTTGACCTTGAGAGCTCGATGCTTTGACACCACCCAACGAGGGTCACCACCTTGTGGGTGGGAATACAAAAGGGGGAAACCTCTCCTCTTCCCTCAAAGAGCAGCAGTTCTGCTTCACCCCTCAAAAACTTCACTGTAAAAGATAAAAAGGGTCTTGCTTCAGCACTGCTGTATCGCAGCATCCCGTGATTGCCAGCTGGCTCCTCGGGTTGCCTGGGTTCTAGAATGGGTGGAAAAAGAAAGTAATTTTGATATATAACCTCTATAATTTTCTTGTTAACAAGTAAAACCCAAGCAGTATAAGCAGTCTAGCTCCAGGATGTTCAACAGTCTCTTGCACAACAGGTTCAAGTACCTGGCTCCATCTTCTGCATGAGAAATGAGCAGTTCAGTCAACTCTCAAAAATAAATTCTTATAGGGCTTGAAAAACATATGGGTTCCCAATTCCATGGGGGATTTAAAAAAAAAAGACAAAAAACAACCCTCACTACACATTCCTACTGCAGAAAGTTCTATGACCACCACTTCCCACCATGTTCCCAATATTCTCCAATGACTGAGAAGGAAACACTACAATGAAGAAACCCTCCCCAAGAACTTTCAGTAAGAATCTGGCCAGACATTTTTTACAAGAGACTAAATTGCTTTTTACGAGATAATGAGAAGCTCTGCAGTTACCAGGTGTATTCTGATCTTCACCAATGCCTAATGGCTGCAGGAAACAACATCCTGCACTGTACCTGCTGTAAGCTTACCCCTTTTCTATCCTGTTACTAACTCTTGTCCTTTTTGATCTTGCAGCACCTCCTACTCCAGCCACCAAAATGGAAGAAAATGCAAATGCCAGCTTCGAAGAAGATTTTGAAGGACAGGCAACACACACAGGCAAGGAAGCTAACTGCATTTCTTTTTCTAAAAACAAGCTGAATAGTCCCTGTTCACTGGGAAAGCCCAGAATTTGAGTAGATCCAATTGGTTTGCCAAACCCCGTGCACAGAAACATAGGCTCCAAAGCCAGTGAGAGAGTATTTTAGAGTGACAATAGCCTTGCTTCTTCTGGGGAAAAGAGAAGAAAAAAATAGGAACAAAACCACACTCACACACTAGAATTAGGCATTAAGGTTCCACTATAAGGCTAAATTATTTTTTCCTCCTTGTAGAAGGTACGTTCAGCATTAAAAGTGAACCTATAAATCCTTTTGGCAAACATAGCAACACATTAAAAAGCTTTAAAAACATCCTTGCCTAAAATGACAATTCTTTTCAACCCAGCCCTCAGTCACTATGATTTTTTTTGAGCATTGACATGTAATCCAGCTCTACAGACCAGTATTGCTCCATCCCACCCTACCAGCACATGACTACATGGCAGTTATTCTCCTCACTGTGCTTTGAGGGCTTCTTTCTCTTTGTGCTAGACTAAATGGAGCTCTAGCAATAACTCTTTGTGGGGTTCTTTCCTGACCAGCCTTACTGCTGTTTTCTAATATATATATTTATATATAAAAAAACCAAGAGAGACCCAAGTATAGAACACTACCTCCATACCAAGGCTTCAAAATAGTTTTCAAAATAGTTTTGGAAATCAGGTTGCCATTCTGTTACCACTATGCCAAAAGGCTCAGGCTAACTCCCGCTAAGGAATCTTGTTTGCAAAAGATCAGGTCACCTTGGCTTTCATCCAAGGGGTGCCGTGCTTTATTCCAGCATTTTGAGATGTTGAAATTTAATCCACAACAGACCTGTGGCACCACATCTCTGTCATGAAAAGGGGAGCTGCTAACCCAGCCTTTTCTAAGTTTTCCATAGAAATAAACTTCTCTGAAAACAAAATATTCCTTGGTTTTGCTTTATAATCTAAAAATACAGGCTAAAATGCTTCATACTGAAAAACACCACTAGAATTCTGAACTGTTTGGGGTTCCCCCCCCATTTCAAAATTTAACTGCTTTAATCAACGACCTCCAAAGACCGAGATCTGAATTAGCATTTGCCATTACAAGTTACTCTTCCAGTGGAGTCAGTATGGGTTTAAAAAAACAAACAAACAAACAACACTAAACCCCAAAAAACCCTTATCCTATATTCTTAGTTTTCTGGTAAGTATTTACGTACCTTATACATTCAAATATACTGTCTATAGAGAAATGCAAACGTACTTCAGCAATAACTTTGGCCAACTTGTCAATTTTACCAAGTTTTGACATGCTTACCCTTGTTAACCACCCCTGTAGTTCACCAAAAATCCTGGTACGGGATACTGATAGGAACCAGACCACTCAAGTATTCTGGATGGGGGGGGGGGGGGGGAAAAAAAAAAAAAAATTTTTTTTTGGGGGGAATAAAAAAATAAATATATTTCTTTTGGAAGTTAACATATTGGTCCCAAAGCTCTGTTTTGCAGCACTCCTGGAGAGCCTTCTGGAAGGAAGGAGAGCAGGCAGATAAACTGTGGCACAAAAGGACAAACGAGCAAAGAGCAGAAACTTCTTGTTGCAGCCAGTTTCTCATCTAAATTCTCTCTTAGGGCCCAAAGGTGTGATCAATGACTGGAGGAAGTTTAAATTAGAAAGCGAAGATAGAGACTCCTTATCCTTGAGCAAGAAAGAAATTCTAAGACAAATGTCTTCACCACACAGATGTTTCAGTAAAGATGATAAAGATACCAGAGAGAGATTCTGCCGTAAGGTAAGCAAGAAAAAAAGCAAAATAAATTCATTTTGATTCTTTATAAAACAGTTATAAGCTAGAAAATATTGAATTTCCCAGATTCAATTTCTTTGCAACTTAGCAGAACTCACACAACACAGATAGAACAAATGCACATGCAACCACCTGTCTAGTCCTCTCTCAAAGTCTAACTTTGGTAAAATAAGCAGTAGCTTTCACAACAACATATCACGCAACACCGTCTGACCTTTCTTCCCCCTTTTCCTGACTCAATGCTCTATCCTTGGGTAAGGCAATGGAAAACTTTTAACATGTTTCATCATCTACTAGTTCTGAGAGAGCTGTAAGTCTGAATATCACTCATTATCATATACCACTTCTGGAAAGAGAGGACACAAACCCACCCAAAACCCACAAGAATTAAACTTTGATGCCACTACAGACCCTGGCAATATTCTCACCAACCCTGGCAGATTCAGAAGTTGTTGCCAAATATGGCACCTGTCTTCAATACCGCCAAGCTGACACGCAACCTCTTGGGACAGGATCTTCTCTTGTCTCTTCAAGAGACCTTCCAGAGTCACTGTAGGAAGTGACTGCTCTTCTGCCTAAGCTTTCAACATCATGTTCTTCAGACAACTTAGTCTGTTCCTGTTTCAGCGCCAGCAGATTACCACTTATTAATATGACATTCTCTCACTATTCACAGATGAGCATGCAGGAGTATGAACTAATTCACGATGAGCAAGAAGATGAAAGTTGCCTACAAAAATACCGCAAGCGTTGCATGCAGGACATGCACCAGAGGCTGAGTTTTGGGCCGAAGTACGGTTATCTATGCGAGCTGCAGAACGGGGAACAGTTCCTGGAAGCCATCGAGAAGGAACGCAAGACCACCACCGTCATTGTCCACATTTACGAAGATGGCATCAAGGGCTGCGACGCTCTCAACAACAGCTTGACCTGCCTGGCGGCTGAGTATGCCACCGTGAAGTTTTGCAAGATCAAGGCCTCCAACACGGGAGCTGGTGACCGCTTCTCAAACGAAGTGCTTCCCACCCTACTTGTCTATAAGGGTGGGGAGCTCCTCAGCAATTTCATCAGCATTTCTGAACAGTTCAATGAGGAGTTTTTTGCTGTCGATGTGGAGGCTTTCCTAAATGAGTATGGGCTGCTACCTGAAAGGGAGCTTCCAGCACTGGGAAATGGCAACACGGATGAGCAAGATGTTGAATAACTAGAGAGTCGTAGTCTCCACTGTCTCCCCTTCCGCCTGGGTGTGTTGTAAATCAATCTCAGTAACACTCATCTCTTTTAGAGAAGGCTGTCTTTGCTAACTTATCTGTATGATACACATATATAAAAATCGCCTGTTAGCATGTAAATTTTACTTAAAACACATACAGCTGACTGTCCTGTACACAAATTTCTGCACCAGCCACGATAGGAAGAACAGGAGATGATACTGATGATCTCTAAGAAACGAAGGGAAAAAAAGAAATTAAGAATTGAGAGCCCACACTTGTCTCCACAAAGAACAACTTCAATTCACCAACACCAGGACTAATCCATCCCTCTGCATACACAAAAAGCCATCACCATGCTCTGGAATTATGGCAAGTCCTGGCTCCTCAAATTTACTTCTAGCGACTTCAGTAGGAGCAAGTTCTCATGCAACGGTTTTAAGGACAAATAAATAGCCCAAAGCCCTTGCATTCCTAAATGGCACAGACATTCAGGACATTATTTTAATATTGAAAGTTAAGTGCGGAAGTATTAACAGAGACAGATGTTAGTTCAGTTTCTGTAAGTTCGTCAGCCAAACAGCTAACACAGACACATTATCAGGTAATTTTAGTTCACTGTTGCTCCATATTTTGACTAGTAATATTTGAAATGTCTGCAAGTTGCTGAAAAAAGTGTATTGTACTTATGTAATAACTCTGAATAAAGCTTAACAGCTTTTAAAACCTGCCAATGGAAGTGTGAAATATATTGACAGTACATAACTCTAACCTTAAAAACACACAAAATATTAGTAACCACACATTAGACATTTACTAAACTCCACATTTTAAGTTTTGCTAAAGGGATGCTGCCGAGAACTAAAATTTCACAATCAGCTTGAGAGGAAGACACAGAGTAAAGTCACTATAAACCTTCTTCTCTAGGTCTAAAAAAAATCCACCTCCTTAAAGTTCTGATACGAGACAACAAAACGTTAGAAATATTTCAGTTACTCTTTTGCACACTTGCATAGCTGAAGGCTGAATTTTACGCTGAGGATAGAAATATCCGTATCTTGCTAAGAGGACAGAAGTGTCTATATCTTAACTACACAATTTTACTGAAAACATTTGAGATTATCAAAATGTTAAAATTATCTTTAGTAGTCATATGACTCACCAGCTTTGATTTGACAGCTGCATGTTTTGCTCACTTTGGAGTGGGAGTTTTCAATTTTGCTTCTGATCAGGCCGCCACCGCAGAAACTGGTATCAAAATTCTGCACATGGATCAGAAAGAATTCAGAATTTTGCAGCTAAGAATCATTTCTGCAGTGACATAGCTCACACATAAGCAGGTTCTTAGCACTCTTTTAAACACTTTTTTCTCCACTTTTCACTCATATGGAAAATTTTCAGGAGTAACTGGAAGTTACTCTACTTTCCACCAGAACTGCACAACAATATATTTCTACTCAAAAATATTTGGGAAACATAACTCTGCAAAACATTACCGAAGAGCCATGGGGTACCCTTTCAAACAAAACAATTTAAACACAACTTGTGTTTATAGCTTGTTTTAATGGCAAAAAAAAGACTTTAGTTCATCCAATTTTAAGGACAATCAAAATGCTGCTGAATCTTGACTTTTAAAAGTTGTTTTGCCATGGATTAATATTTTTAACAGAGCACTAGAAAGCGTATCTCATGTACACTAAGCAAGTTCCTTATCTCTTAAATATGTATAGTCTTTAACCTGTAAAGCAATTCATGATTTTATTCCACCAAGAATTCAAATAGCATCTCTCCAAAATGTTATGATCTCCATGTTGGAAATTTCTAAATGCACGACTGGCATAAGTTTTCTGATGGAACTCCAGGCGGAATCAAGGTTTTTCCCTTAGAACAGTCCTTTCTCCACTTACTCGAGGATGACATTTCACCCTCAGCTAAAATCACCTTTGTCTTATTTCATCTGCGTCAGTAGGTTGACTCTCCAGAAAGTTACTATTTGCAGATATACCTAACACTATGAAAAACTGATAACAGGTTATGTAGAAAATAATGAATTATCTTCTGTCATAAAAATAACCAGTTACCTAAGTAGCAGGACGGCATCTGTCTTTCTTTTTTGATGAGATGTTTTACAGAGGCATGAAAAATTTCTGTCTTCTACACATCAGAAAATCTCCACGTAACTGGTAGGACCTCAACATTATTGAGAAATTTCCCTGTTTATCAAAGTATGTTTAAAAGTTATTAGGCTGCACATCAGCAACCTCATCAGGCAAGCTTCACTTTGAGAAACCAGACTGAAACCAAAAAGCCCCTGACAATACCTATCACAGAAACAACATTTATATCTAGTTGTAAGAAGTAAGCTGACATCCCAACTCCAAAGACAGTTTAAGCATACTTAAGCAGGATTTCCATCAACATGTAATTAAAAAAAGAAACACATATTATGCTAAGCCTCAACAGAAACTCATGACTAATAAACCTGCAATAAAGCTCTGATCATAGCAGTCATTTATACTTCTGCAAAAAAAAAAAAAAAGTCTTGAAAACAAAAAGTAAGACTTGACTCAAACACCATGCTACTGTAGAAAGATTCTTGAATAAGTAAATGCTTCAATGAACACACAGGAGCAGCCTTCCTGCCACCCTTGGCTACAGTAACTCACCCTTTTGACTCAGTCATAGAGACCATGAGTGTCCTCAAGTATTCTGATGCAGGCAAAAACGGAGGAGAGGGGGGAACTTGTCACCATTGGTGTCACTGCTGATCAAACCGAGAAGAAAAAAAGCTCAAGCAGATGCAGCCTGTTATTGCCTGCCGAATGCTGCCCTTCACAGGTGAGGCATTATAAACCTCAAGGTATAAGACCACCAAGGCTTTTTAAAACCACATTTTAAACCAACATAGCACAGAAGATACGGTTTCTGCCAAGTTATTCTGTAATATCAATTTTAGAACTGCACTTAGAAGAGCCAGATGGAACTTCCAACCATCCCTTTGGACTCTTATGAATACATAGAATAAAATATACCTGATGTCAAGGGTGTGAGTTAACAAAGCTCAGTTCCAGTCACGATGGAATTTTCACAATCTGAAAACTTTGGAAGATTATATAGCTAGCAAGAAAAGGATAAACCTATATTAAAACCTGAGCACAACTTAAGCAGTAGACAAGAAACAGGCTGTGAAAAGTTTGCTTTCCTTTTTCTCCTTACACACACCTATTTGTTTTTCTTAAAGAACTCATTTGCACATGATAATAATGGTTAACAGTACAAAAAGGATGGGATGCAAGATGATAAAGAAATCCTCTCCTAGTTAGTTCTGCAATTCTGACAAGCAAGAACCTGCTTGCTTTTGCATCCACTATTTCCTCACGGCAGAGTAAAGGGAAGGATCAATTCATAGATACAAGTTAAATTATTTTTTTCTCCAACAGGGTTAAATTATTTTCTTATGGCATAGATGGTAGTTAAATACAGTCCCCTGTATTAAGGCAGAAATCTCATCCAAAGCAATATCTTTCTTTGCCTTCTTCCAATCTTAAAAAATTAAACTTCCACACATCCTTGATACTTAGTTAGTTAGAAACTGAAGGATTAATTTGATTCTCTGTAGTAACACCATAAAGAAATGGATCATTTACTAAACACTGAATAAGGCTGTGGGGAGAGGAAGAAAAAAAAAAATCCTTTTCTAGGGGATCCATGGAATAACATCTCCAAACAAGCTCTACTTTTTACACCACAGGTGCTACATGAGAAGAACTACTGGAAGAGTGTTTTGTGACCATTTCATTCTCTGTGGTATGAAATCTGAAATGTTGCACTTCACTTCTATGGCCCAGTTTTGAGTAACAGGCAACTACAGAATAACCATTTTGTATTTTACCTCAGAGAATATACGCCCCCACCAAAAAAAAAATAAATAGAAAGACAGAAAACAAACCTCTATTTCCTTACTCCTCTGCTCTTCCTTCTAAGAGAGAATTTAGCAGAGCGATTTTTAAACCATGCATATCCTGAAAGACATTGCAAAATTCATCTCATGTTCTGGAGAGCACTCCCAGCTCCCCTGGACTCAAATGCTCCAGCATAACACCATTGTGCCTATTAATCCCATGCATTTGCACAGAATAACACATATATTAAATACAGAGCAGCTGCAAGCAGGGCCTTTGTTACTACAGTCACCTTCCTCAGGGAGGCCCTACTAGAGCGATACCGAGCACAAAAGATCAACACCATCTTCCAAAATTAGGTACAATTCTAAGAGGAGCTCATTTTCTAAAATGTACAAACAGAAAATACTGATGAGGTGAGGGTATTTAAGACACCTTTCTTATAGTTGTCTTTTATTAAAAGTATCCCAGTACATCCTTCGGAACCAAACCGTTTGTGTTTTTTCTTAGTGTGCCAGTACCTTTATACAAAAAAAGAAGTTTGCAGTGGTATTAAAGCACCCCAAAAGCTGGAATCCTTTTCTGTTGTGGTTCAGATCCACGTAAACAGCACATTTCATGTATGAATTACCTTTATTAACCTTACTAGAATTCTTCCCTCTTCTGCTTTCCTCATGGCAAATAAACAATAATGTTATCACCTAGCATACACAGGAGAATATCTCACAACGGAAAGCTACCTGTTCATAGTCTAAAAATCCTGATTAGGAAACAATTTTAACAATTTGCACATACCTATGAGATAATCCACGAGGGCTGCCTATGTGTAGCTGTCACTAATAGTTAATATTCCAAAATAGTGATGACTAAATCGGAGCTGGACAGAGAAATCCTCATTGAGAGTCACTGAGCAGAAGGCAGCATATGCGCATCCCAGAAGTTCTATGCCTTTTATTGATTTCTGAATTTTCCAGGTCTTCAACAGGCTGAATTGATCTGGTCTTGAAACTACTAGAAACTATTTGTATATTTATCATGCTAGTTAACCGATATTATCTAAAGTAATGCATATGGTGAAATACCAGCACCATTAAATCTAATTTTTTCCCCAACTAACGTGAATGAAATGAGATTTCTCTTAGCAAAAGAATACTTAAAGCAAGAATTGCCATACCAGGTAACTATGTGAGTCTTACCAATAGCCTGAACAACACCAGGAGTAGTATTTTTGCATTAAAATTGCAAGAAGGAAGAAAACAAAGGTTCTACATTTCTTTCAAGGATCTTTCTAAAAAGTATTGCTATAATTAATTTATACAGAGCAACAGGCTTCATTTCTTGTAAATCTGATTGACCTTCTACTTGATAATGGAACCACATGATTCTACTTGACACAGTCAGTGGATGCTGGAACAAGGTAACTGAACCTATCATCATAATTTATATTGCACATCTAACTGGTGATATTCAGGCAGCAATTCTTAATTACTAATATATTAAACTCTGATGTTTCCATCTTGCAAAGGGCCAATACTTCCATGAAGCTCCAGCTGCTTGAGTTCAGTCACTGAAGTAATTAAAAGAGAAGATCGATGCAAAGATCGCAACAGCAGCTGCTATGACCACACCTGAAATAACAAAGGAAACGTGGTTAGTGAGCAGGAAGGGCAGCGCAGTCAGCAGCAGCTGAGGTGAGGAGGGCAGGATCAAGGATGAATAACAGGTAGGAGGAGAAACAAGAAGAGCCACCCCAAAACATGGTCTACCACTGCTAAGTCAAGAACTAAAGCAACAATGTCAAGTAACTGAATTATAAAAGCTCCACATGACACTCCTAATCGAGAGCAGGATCCTTCCAGCAATCCAGCAGACCACATACTTCTCTAGTACCTTGGCCATGCCCTAGCCCATAAACAACACGCTGACTTTGCACCACCACTTAATCCCAGGAATCAGACTAGTAAAAACAACACAAATTTTAAGATTTAAGAAGCAAAAGCTATTAAGTTTTTTGTGTTTCACTGTATCTACTCTGTAAGACTCTTGATAGCACACAAGTCATTGGTGTATTGATTAACGTGCTTGTGACTGCTGCACTTGAGGAGAAAACAAAAAAAAACTCCAAAAAATACGTGAGTGATGATTCAAGGGAAAACATTTTTACATCCAAGGTAAAATACATTTATTGCTACTACCCTTTAATCTTCCAATCACCACGTTCTACTTTTAAGAATAGAAAATAAGCCACTGTTCAACTGACTAACGTGTAAATGTATTTTAGTACAAAAAGACAGCTGAAACTTGCAGCACAGAGAACCGCAGTAAGCGCAGACAGATATTTAAGAGCCGGACAAAGGAGTACCATAGAGAAGTACTTGAAAGATGAGTTCTGTGGCTCATGTTCCCTTGAATTGCTGAGGCTGACAATTAGTACCCAAGCCAAGTATGTCAGCTTCAGAAGAAGATTAGTGAGTGATGCCTAGTTGACAAAGCTCTTCAATTGTGTTTGGTTTTGTTGTGTTTTCTTTTTAAAGTACAGAATTATAGAAGTGGTGGCTCTCCAAAAGAGAAAGTAAACAACATGAACCTTTCTTCTTTTGTATTGACCTGAAAAGTATTGTATTAATCTCACCAGTTACTAATAATGCAGCAGAAGCAAACAGGACTGAAAGGGTCCATTATAACTTCTCAATTGCTATAGCAAAAATCCAGGAAGTAACGTACCCATATTTTGTTGAAGTTTCAACAGCAATGTTGCTTTTGTCAGTTGTTTCTGGTGTGTTTCATCCACGTTGTCAGCAACTGGACAAATATCAACTGCATAGAAATCAATTCAAGAGGTAAATACCAGGTGAAAAGCTAGCAGTTGTGTTTTACAATTAAATTAATGCAAAAGACCAAGAACTACATATCAACTTTATCAAGGACATTGATGGTAGAAAAAATAGTTTATTGCAGTAGCAACAGCATAGTACTAAACTATAGAGAACTACAGCTAGAAGAGTAAACATAAAGAGGAAAAATACACTGGGAAGGAGTTCCTCTTCCAAAATTTATTTTCCATACCCTGCTTTCAGAGTAACATATCCAACCACCTCACGCAACCCAGTGAGAATCTGACCACTCTGAGAGGGGAATCCCTAAAATGAACCATTAACCATCCTCCAGGATCAAAGCTTTCCCTTCAAAGCCATGTATCCAGAGTTCAGGCTACACGCAAAACTCACTGTCACTACAAAAGTGAACCCAGAATCATTTCCCTACCCAATAGTCATAAATGCCTTTTTATTTTTTTTTTTCCAAAGCACAGAAACTCCTTTCTGACGCTTTCAGAGCAAGCACAGAGGACACATTTGCCTTTGGAACAATTACTAAATCCTTAGATCGCTCAGCCAGGATTTGAGAGAGCTTGACTACTTGCAGACTGATGGGATTCAAACCCATAACTACTCCCTTTCCAAAGATCTCCCTAATCGCTTGGCTATATCCAGCTTGTTAGCAAGTGGGAGGAGAGAAAGAAAGGGATTAATCTTGAGTCCTCTAGATGAACTTGTTCACTTGTCCAATGCAGAACAAGCATGCTTTAGACTATGCAGTTCAGTGATAAGGCTACTTGATGGTGGTGAGCCAACGGTCTTTGATTTGCATTTCTGTTTCCAGGACCATTTGCTAAGGCACCGCTTGTGAAAAGTTCTGATTACAATTCGGTAGCTACTACTGCTGCAGACATCTCCAGGCAAATAAACAGTAAGAGAAAGCATTTGTGCTATTGCAGTGTGATCCAGATGTCTTCAGAAAGAACAGAATGGGCACGTCAAGATAAGGACAAGGCCTAATAGACTGTTCTTGTCAGATACTGACCTAAATAAAACCAGATCTCCCATTTCCAGAGTGGCATTCTCAATCACATATAAATTACCAATTCTACAGTGGAGTGGTAAGGCATGTCCCTGTACGATTCATATGAAGATGACTCACAGAAAAGTACGTCCTCTATCACATCATTAGCTATAGGAAAAATGTATGATCTAGATATGTGATCAGAAAGGTTGTTACTGTCACCTGAGATGAGTCATGTGCATGATTGTCTTAAAAATTTTTGAAGTCAAACTTGCACAAAATCTGTTGTTAGCCAGAAGCACTTAAACAGACATTTAGAACCCGTCTTTAGTAATTTTTATCCCCAAACCCACTGAATTTTTATAGGAGGTCCTACAACGGAGCAACTAATATTTAAAAATTTTAAAGGACAGCAAGATATATAGATACATACACAAATACACATGCATACATTAAATATTAACATTGCTTTGAGATGTGTCTGCAGGCTGCACATACATGTAAAATAAAAATAAGGACACAACATTTCAATGCAAAGGGTGCTTTTTGGAAATGATCAGATATCTCTGAAGCCCACTGGTCCAAAAGAAGGCCATAGTTTCATCATTTTTTTTATCTGTGAAAAAAAAAACAAACAACAAACCCACCCCACCATGAGCCTAAAATATGAGCAGAAATCTTCAAGTAGAGTGAATGAATTAACTGTTGCAAGATACCTTTTTTAGTAAGAATCTTAACTGGCAAAATAAGAGCATGATATTCTCTCCAAACTACTAAAGAATTCTCAATTCCCTAAAATATCACTTCTACAAAAGCTGACTGCAATTCTTGGGTCACCTCTGAAGCCTAGATCCAGCAGGTTTCTTGCTGCTTTAGTTTCAACAGTGAGCAGCATAGTTTGTTCCCTCTATGTTTCTTGCACCATCATACAAACTGTTGCACTTCTCTGAAGGTAACTTTTGAAGCTGCACATCAAAGCAGCCATTCTCACTTGCTCAGAGGTGAGAAAAACTTTAAAAAAAGAGGGAAAAAAGTAAAAAGAAATCCCATTGAGCTATTTAGTTACCAAAGGCATTTATGTCCTTAAGTTATGGAAGGACTTGTATGTGACACAGCTCTAGTACAAATCACAGTTTTCAAAAGCAGATGCTCTCTAGTACCAATTATACGAATCCTTAACTTTGTTTTAATTCTTCAATTTGCTAACAAAGATGGGGAAGTGATTACCACTACTGAAGTCTTATTAACGTTTATCTACTCAGGGTATTTAACACACTAGCCCCACCTCCTGCATCAAGGAGGAGCAGGGATTTAGTAAAGCTAATCATAAATACAGAGCTTGCATTAAAGCACTACACACCTTGAAATTACAGTGTTAGAGTCACTTATATTTTTCAATTTAATTTTTTTTTTACTTTCTATTTTTGTTTTACTTTCTATTTTCCATGTAACAATTCTAAAGCCTGATCCAGTAGTGACCTCACTGGAGACCTGTACAAGGAATCAAGATAATAAAACTGTAGGAGACAGCAGCAGAGACCATACCAAGTAAGGCCATACAACTGACCTTCTCAAGATACCTTTATTTCATATGTTTTGACTTAAAGCTGCTTGAAAAAGAAATCTTTTGGCTATACTGATTAGATCCTTCTCAAATGCATATTTTAAAAGAACAACACATTTAAAAAAGGCAATTATTTCAAAAGCCTGTTCATGTTCTTGAATTCTAAACAATTTTTTTAATCAGTAAACTTTCCCCAGAACTTCACCATGGACAGCATTTCCAGCTAATTCAAGGTCGGTGCCTAAACCCACAGGAATCAGGATATAAAAAGAAAGGTTGATGTAAAAATCCACTACAAAACAATTTTTACACCATTACTGAATACCGATCATTATAACGACAGTGTTACGCTTTGAGAAGCAACAACTGCTACTCAAATTGGAAAGATGGTTTGAAAAAGCTTTTACACAAGGGAAACTCCAAACTCCCATTATGTCACTAAAACATGCTTACAGCAATACTTAGGACTCTTCTTTGCCGAAGTACCAATAAAAATCAAGGTGTAAAATTAATGCTTTTCTTTACAAAGCAGAACACACTTCTCACACAATTATTCTAATTTCTAAAACAGCCTTCTGGGTGCTAATAAGAGTGTATAAATAAGTCAATAATACCATAACAATAGTCAGGCTCAAAGAGCACCGTGTTCATAGCATTATCGCTATCATCACTGTTAACAGAACACACTCTACAGATAAACTTTATGGTGTCCACTGGGACAATGCTAGTCTCTCAGGGTTTTTCCAAAATCCACTTTTAGGTTCTTTTCCTTTCCTCAGCTACACACTCCTAACTCTATAACCAGCAAGCTACAAGAACACAAATGCATTTTGTGAGCTACTTGGACATCATTTTACACATATCAATGGCATCAAATCTCTGTGAGGCACTGCTGTTGGTCTAATCCCATTTCCTTCCTACCTCCAGATCATATGCCCTTATATAATCAGCAAAGCTCAGCCGAATCATCCCCTCTCTCCCTCCCACGCCAATCTCCACTGTTACAATAACATTAATTTCCTTCCCTAAGTTCAACTAATTCCTTAAAGCTCAGTAATAACTAGCTTCAAGATTATTGAAGTTGCTCTTAGCAAGAGTTTTTTTTGCCGCTTTTCCTGTTTTTCTCGAGCTGTGTACATCTTTTACTTCTCAGGATAATGGGTCAGATTCCCTGCTGAAATGTTTAGTTAAAACCTGGAAAACTGATTTAGAAAGACATAATAATTTACAGTTAGCTCTGAAAAGCAACTCAAGAAAACTCAAAATGAACAAGTAGGTCAAATAGAATTATCAGTAATCACAGTCCACCCGATATAGCAAGCTCGTGGCAACATTGTCCATTTTGTTTGTCCCTAAATACCAACATCAAAAAGCATCCAAACTTCTTATCTGAAAACTAGAGTTATTTAAAAAAAAATTACAAAATTAAAACTGTAACCTGCAGCTCATATTAACATTGATTGGGGGAAAAAGAAATCCCTTCTGTAACATCACATTTAAACTGCAGATTTGACTCCGACATTGAAATCAAAGTTGTATGGGGAAGAAAACCTCACAAAATACAATAGTAAATTATATAAACCAGAAAAAAGAATTGCAGTAACTAGACTACAGCAAAATATCTGTATTAAAAAGAATGTAACAGTCTCTTAATCACATCACAAACACGTAAGCCATTCAGTAGAAAAGCTCTCTCAGTTTTCTTTCCATTTTGAGTGAATGACAAAACTTCAGTTTTATACACTGTATTAAACTAAAACACTTAAAGAAAGATGCTTTGTATTTTTGAAAGAGTCAGGTTTTAGCATGAGATCCTCCTGAAAGACACACTAGACCATATATGTGTTTTTCAATATTAATAAAAACCCCAGTAGATCTGACTAAAGCTCTCAACTTCTTATTCCAACTTATTCTAAGCAGTATCAGAACTACTCAGCTCTTAAACCAGCAAAGCTGAACTGCTAAAAAAAGAAACCGAAATATAAAGCTTTACAGGTTTTTCTTAGAGACAGTTTGTCAGTATAGGATCACCCTCAATGTGCAGGGTAACACATGCAAACCATGATCAACCACATAATTTACTGTAGGCTGTGGCTGCACAGAGAACGCTGTGAATAAGCAAAATATCCAAGAGAAGACAGAGCTGTTACAAGCCAAATGCAAAAACTGCAAGAACTCTTCTCACTTTTCACAAATACATTTAAACAGATATCAGCCTTCAGAACTGATACGAAATAAGCCAACTTTAAGCATATCTGTATCTGGATAAAATTGGCCTGGGTCATTATTAGCCAGCATTTTCGCAATCTGTGATGCGGCCTGTCCTGGTGCTCGGATATTCTATTTACCTGTGTTCATCTCCTCTGCTATGTGGATATCCTCAGCTTGCACACACTGATCCAACATCTCAACAAAACGTTCCTGAATTTCTCCAGCGGCCTCATCACCAAACTTATAATCACTGAGCATCACACTGGATCCAGAAACTGGGACAAACAGTCTTTGAGGTAAGATATGATATTCCCTCTGAAAATCTGCAAGAAAAGGCGGGGGGGAATACCATGCAAATAAAAACCTTGCCAGTTCTGATAAGATTCCTCACTAATCTCTGACTGCAAGATAAAGCTGTTGCAAAAGAACTGCTCAAGGTTTCCATGTAAAAGTCTCTGCAGAAATACCCCAGCGACCTCCAGATCAGACCAGAAAACGCTAAACAGACTTTTCATGTTTCAAGTGGCTAGTAAAAGAACTGCAGACAAGAGTGTGTACTGGCCAGCGAGATTTCAACACCCCAAAGGATTGCAACCGCGTAGCGGCTTTATGCCATAAAACCACAAAGTGCGGGTGCCACCTACAGACCAAATGGAGAACTGCATGCAGCTGAAAAAGTAAATCGTGCAGGCTGGGTAAAGGCTGGCTACCACCAAAACTTGACTGTCTATTCCCAAATAAACGGTAGCTCTTGGACATGAATCACCCTCCTCACACAATCAACCTGTTTCGATTTCTATTTTTTTCTTCCTAAAATCTCTGCCAAAGTTAGTGGTTTTTAACAGGCTTCCATTTATGTAAGATCTAAAAATTGGTATTTAAGTTAACTAGCAATACTAAAAATTAAATTAAATTAACTAGCAAAAAAACCTCACAAGAACAAGAAGGTAACTTGATGCCACTGCACTGACGCAGAGAAGTTTAAGGAATCACCCAGCATGAGTGAGATCATCTGGTCCCAGCATATCCCCCCTTAGTTTTTAGTATAATCACAACAAAAAATTGTTTTCATTAGATCAACTTGCATCATGTTCTGACCACTGCATGCTAATCTGTTAAATTAAAGTTAAAGTAAGCCAGCAGTTGGCGCTGAAATAAGATCTCCTTCTTTAAAAGATGCAACACCTGTAAAATAGCGTATCATGACAAAAAAGTCCAGGGGGGCAGAGACAATCCAAAGGATATATTCCTACAGGTAGGTAGACAAGAAATCCTCAGGATACATCATAATCACCCCACAAAATGCCATATTAATTTAACTAACTATTGAACTTCAGGGTTCATATCCATTAGCATTCAAAACATAGGTGATGCAAGACAATGAAAAGCCATGTCCAGCTGGTTCTTTTAATCCTACCAAATTTCATCAGATTCAATACAAATGTCATACTGTGATTTTATTAAAAAAAAATAAAAATGTGTGAGTTAGAAATTCAGCAAATCTTTAAAAAGTATGAAGAAAGAAGCTGAAGTTGCATTTTGTAGTCATGAGAACTGAACATCAACTTTGTGACAAAACCGTGATGCCAGAGAGCATACAAAAATTCTCACAATTTAAGAAAAAGTCAAGGCTGCCAAAAAAAACTTGGTATTGGCCTTTTATTCTACTCTAATCAAACCAGAACTTCAGTATCCCAGCATAATTTTCTACAAAAGCTAAAATTCACTGCACATGAAAGCTGTTTTTTCTTTGGATTCCTACTTTTTTTGTGAGGTCCTTCATTTATAATGAGATCTTCAAATAGTATTTCACAACGATCACTCAATGTGTTTATTATGTCTCTTTTCAAAGCCTGCAAGGACAGTAATAGAAACAGTATCAGTAATAGAAAACCCCATTGCAACACTTCTGACTCCTGATAAACAACAAAAAGAGTCCCTCATTGGGTTTAACCTGTGTTGAAAGAATAGTTTTTCCAGAAAATATAAAGTCTGAACAGAATTTTTATGAGTCAAAGAAAAGAAAACCTAACATCAAAATAACTAAAATCAAAATAGAAAACAACAAAAATGAAAAGCTGAGGAAAATGTTAGTATTGTTAGAATAAGAACTAACAGCTTCTAGACATTTGTCCCTGCTCACTGGCAGGGGGGCTGGACTAGAGGACCTTTAAAATTCCCTTACAGCCCAACACATTCTATGATTCTATGATTACTATCAAAACTGAACAAAAATAATTACAAGACTGACTCAATAACGGGGAAAAAGAAATAAACCACTGTGCAGACAAAGCTGTATTTTCCTTCTACACACACAAAAATATGTAACCTCTTCTTTTTACGGTTTACCACAGCCTAATCACCTCAACAGTTTGTGCAAAGACTCATCAGAGTACAACCTCAGCAACAGGTGACATACCTGCTGAAAATGAAAGAAGAACTAAATCCACCACACACGCAGGTGGTTTCCAAAAAAATCTGTATGTTCAAGGGGATGAACATCTTGATACTAGTTTAGACCGTGTCATTTTGCCAAAGACAAAATGGTAAGATAAATTTCATGTATTTCAGAGAAATGTTTCTGGTGAATTAATCACCCTTTTACTACCTGAATAGCTTCTTTAACTTTCGGCCTGTTGTTATGTATGTAGGCTCTGCATTTCACGGCACCTTTGAGATTGATGGAACCCCTGCAGACCTGGACTGTAGCTGTTGATCTGTGACTTGAACCGTGGGACTGCAAAATAAACATATTTCAGTGTTATCTTGTTAGGGAGGCATGTGCAGCAGGAGTAAATTAAGACCAAAAATATCTCTTATTTTCCATTATAGAAAATATATTTAATTTTCCAGACCTTCCATATCTTGCAATATAAATATTTGTGACTATAAGACTTGTACAACTTTTTAGGCAAGTGGCTTGTGGCTAACAGCAATCCAGAAATCTTTAACTACGAAGTTTGCATTTGTACTCTCCATCAAGCACAACCTGCAGTATCCTGAGTCATCCCATCCATCAGTCAGTACCAAATTATGAGCGTGGTCACATTTAGAACACTATCAAACTGCTGCCACGAAACATTTGCCCTAATTACCAAAACAATGAGTGTTCTGCATGAAGCACACTCAAGACAACACCTGGAAACACAGGGACACAGAACTTCCACATCAGCTGCATAAACTGTCATGGCCAAAATAAAAAGCTTTGCTTGCTCCAAGGCAACTAACCATTGGAACAATGTAAGAACAAAAGAAGCAGAGATACTCAGTAAGACTTTAAAATGGTATCTTACACATTTCTAAAAGCAAGCTGGATTTCTAGACAGTAATTTGGAATGCTATTTTATTTTTTATTCTACTTAATAACAGCAAGGCTATACTTAAGGAACCACTAAATACTTACCAGCTGTGTCAGAATCTTGACATCAGAAAATTGAGTGCTGGACTGAGTATTTCCTCTTAACTTTTTCTGAGGGGAAAAAAGAAAGAAAATTCTGTGTGTCATGAAACGAGAAAAAAGAAAAATCTCCCTGAATGAAAGCCTCCCCACTACAGTACAAAATGTGCCCTGGTTTATAGCTTTTAAAAGAGAAAAACAGCACATAGAAACAGCCATGAGAATATAGTTACTAAACTAAAGAGATGAATGCATCAGCTGAATGAAGTGGTTCCACTCCTAGTTAAACATTCAGACATAACTGACACCTTACTCATGTTCTTTAATGAGGAGACAGCATATAGAAAAAAAAATTCGTCAGACTTCACATATTACTGCATTTGCTTTGCCAGAGGAAGGAGAGGTGACACACAGCTATGAGGACAGGAAACACAAGGAGCCCTGCATGTTAGTTACTGAAACAGGCCAACTAGACCAACAAATATTATATAGAAGAGGCCTTGGTCAATGATTTATCAGACTGGAGGTTCTAACAATGCACCTGTTAGCATTCAATTTCTTGTTTTCCAGTACTCACCTGCCCTTCCAGTAGTTCTGTGTCATCATCTTTAACTTGTCCATTGATCAGGAAAACACTGTCTTCTATCTGCTTTGACCACCGATTTAACCCATTCTTTAAAAAAGCAAGAACACAAAAATCTCATAAGAGGAAAGAGAATTTCACTAGAAGAGCTGGACGGTGCCATGCTGAAAATTCTAGAAATACATGTTTCAACCGTTAACTCCAAGACACGTTTAAAGTCACTGAAAAATCTACATGTTTTCCAAAGTTAAGTGGTATACCCAACACACTGAGAATACATCCACTAAGAACAAAGCATTTCAAAATACTGAAGGGAACTAACTTTTGTAGAGGCCAATTCACACTATAAGCACTCCATACAGTACCCCTACTCTAACTGGATGTAGAAGAGACTTTAGTTGGAATGCTTAGGACAACTGCAAAGTAGTTTTGAGCAAAGGAATCTGCCAACACTAAGCACAACTATCCACATTTTTTACACTATGAATTCCTCACAACGACTGCACATTACACTTAAAAGAGGAATTACTGCCAAACATTCTCTGGTGAGAAGTCCTAGAGGTCTACTCACACTATGCAAATCCTTCTCATTTAATTTTCAATCAAAAAAGTAGTGGAGAGACCGACTACAAAACCAATTAGTTACCAGCTAGTTACCTTGGTGTTCTTCTCCAAGTCATGGTTTGGTGAAGTAGCAAGAAGCGGAATGTGAATATTAACATTTACTGTGCAGCCCAAAGCTAACCAGGAAGCAGACAGAGCACTCTGGTATTTCCAATCTGCTGGTTTAGCTGAACTCTGAGAGCAGAAGAAAGTGACAAAGCATCAATACAAAGCACTTCACTCAAACAGACTATAATTTTTTTTTGAAACATTACTTGTCATGCATTAAAAGCTGTACATGACATATTAGATGACAAGCTTACCTTGGGATCTTGTACATCATAGGTTCGGCAAACTACTCTTTGCTACTTAAAGAAAAAGATCCAGTGAAAAGCAAAGAACTGAGTACAAAAAATTTGCCATCGACTTTGTCCTTTACTAAACTTCTCTGCTGAGCTAACTGACGCTCTGAAGTTCTCACTTCTCCTAAGTGTAAACAAGTGGAAAAACATTTGACTGTAAACTCCAACTACCATAGTGCTGCTGTCCCATCTCTTACAAACACATCAAGATCAACAGGGATTCACAGGGAAAACTACAGGGGCACCAATTTGCAATTTGTCCTAATCTCCCCCAAGAAAAAAAAAAAAAAAATCTTTCCTCTCCTCGTATTACTTCATTATCAACAGACTCACCATCCTTCTGCAGCGCCAGGGCAGATCCTACATGACTGCTGTCTCAACACTTCCACAGAAGCATCACTGTTAACAGCAAGCTTAAGAAGCTATGCAGTATTTCAGATATTTTCTCCAATTCATGCAAACCAAAACTGACTGGGGAAGGCACAATTTGATGCCAGAACACAGATAAACCTCACAGTAAGAAATGACAGAAATTTTGCAGGGGTAAGAAGGTCAACAGTTTTACTCATGGCTAATCAGAAAATCTCATTATTTCAACTTACTGATTTATGCCTAGCTGAACTCAACTGTTTTCTCCAAATTTATCATTTATCCAGAAATAATTCCAGAAAAGAGGTTGAGGGTAGCAGCCTCAATCAATCAAGCTTGCTCATAAAGGATACTTTTTTGTAGCAGAACAAATCTGAAGAGCTGCTCTGTCCGAGACCTCCTCCTCAGCAGGTTTCCAGAGCCTTCTTTTGGTCAAGGACTTTTCCACAGAGAAGACCAGCTAAAGATAAGAAAAGTGTTACAGGTTTTTCCACAACAATAATGCACTATAATTTCTGGAAAATAGTCTTGTACTGAAGTTATAACCCCAAGTGTTAACACAATTATTTATAAATAGATTGAGCTTCCATGACATCAACATGTCATGTTAAAAGAACACTCAACACATATTCAGAGGGAACTACTCCAAAGAAGAAGTTGCTTGTGAAATCTTAATTCAGAGTCCTGATATATAGAACCAAGCAACACACATTCATTCAACTTGTATGTTTTTCTTTACAAAAAATATTACAGCTGTATGCCTATCAGTTGAGGATTGGCTAAGACAGCTGTGCTAAGTAACTACCAATTAAAAAATAATTTTTAGTTCAGCAATCACCTGCAGAACAGCTCACCTTTTTTTGTTGGCTACTAGTTTCAGTAATCACAATTGAGATGTGATTACACTCTACTGCCAAAACCTTAAGCTTCAAAACCGCCTCATGTTCAAATCACTTATCATGCCTACCTTATGAAAATTATAAAGTTAACCTCCACCTACAGAACAAGAACTAAACACTGCACCAGATGCACCAATGCTGCAATAAAAATTCATTTTAAGTCTATCACACAGTAGCATGTTCTAAGTACACCAGCGTCAAATTCTACTAGATCTATATAAGATATTCCTTTTAAAGGAATGAGACCTATAGATCTTGCACTCTTGTAAACACCTCTAATCTGAACAACTAGTCCAGACAAAAAAAACCCTAACATGTTACCGTCATTAGCGATTGTGCCACAAGGATTTAGCTTAATGTAAACCTTGGAGACTTTTTCCTTAAACACAAATGTCTGCTTTCAGTCAATAAGAGAAAGATTTGCTACGGCAGTAACAAACATTACAAGTAGCAGAGTTAGCAAACACAGTCTCACCAGACAGTGATTTCTGAGGTTTCAGTCTCGAAACCCTCATCAAACCAGAGCATTTGTGGTTTTGGCAATAAAGCAACAAAACAACCATATATACTCAAGCCAATGATAGAAAATCACCCAGCTACAAACCTAAAGATATTTCTGTTTTTCTACGAGGAAGTTTACTTACCTTGCGCAAAGCATTTTGACTATCTTTTGACAGTTCTGGAGTGGCAATAATAAATACACCAAGAACTAGTAAGCCCCCAGGAAGCATTCTAGAAACCTTTAAAAAGAAAAACAAACATTTGGTAATAGGAAATCAAAATCTAGCAACCATGACACTTGATATACCAAAAATTCCTAATGAGACAAGTGTGCATCAAGAGCAGG
>NW_009730210.1:109938-111331 GCF_000703405.1 Apaloderma vittatum
ACATGATTGCTCTTCACTTATAGGTTCCTCTGAAACGTAGGAACACATCTCACTTATTTTCATGCTTCAGTCCCATTTCATCATAAACTTTGAAAATAACACAGATATTTTGGTTTAAAATATTGGTGCCTGGTATTGCTAGAAAGGTTCTTTTACTTCAAGAAAAAGATTTGAGATTATGCAAGTGATGAAATAGGTTTTGTTTGTCTTATTTCCTTTCTGTTCTTCCCAGCCCTTTCATTAGCTCAGGCTGCTGACCTGACTAGCGTGCGTAGTTATCCATTCTTCATCAATGGATGCCAGTTTTGAAGAACTGATGTTGTCTTCCTTCTGCTCTTCCTTTGGAGGCGTTCGAACAGCCCGAATTACGTAGTCTCTGTGTGGGGAGCACTTCCAGAAACATCAATATAAGCACAGATACTATGGGGCTGACACTGAGTTCAAGAATATACCATATTGCATAGTAACTCTAAGGGCTGCTTTAAAGTAGGATCTTGTTAAATTCTGTAGTAATCTGCTACAACAATTCCTTCACTTATTTTTTTCTGCCTTTGTCTTAATGCCTTATTTAGAGGTAAGTTTTACCTTTAAAATTTTCTTTCCTGCATATCATATCTTTCACAAAATGATTTTAAAAGGCTTAATAGTTCACACTGCAAATGTGGAAGTCCCTTCTGGTCATACTACCATCTTCCTGGATTATACAAGCTCAAAATAGACTTATTTGAGATGATGAAGAGGTTTTCCCCCTTAACACCGACAAATGGAATGGACTTCAGATATCACACACTTACTTGCCCTATTAGCAGTCCGGTGACGTAAGGGTTTAATTTTATACTGAGGTCTGAAAGGTACTGCCCAATAGTTTCCTCAACAAAGTAGGTTCTGCCCATTGCTGCAGGTTTAAGTCTTAGTGTTGTGGTCTCAACCTATAAAACAAACAATGTATAAAGTCAAAGAAAGTGTACATCCTGTAGGAGTTGCATGAAAATAAGTCTCACACAAAGACGCTGGCTAGATTAACACTCCATCTGCCAAAAAAGGTTATTTAAGAAGCTTGGGGTTTTTTTGTTAAACTAAAACCAGAACTCTATGCTAGAAGAAAAAGTGTGCGACCCTTACCTGGAAGAAAATTATTTTAAATATCTGCCCCTGAAAAGACATAGCAAATCATGCAAGCAAATGCTAGGAAAATCCATATCTCTGAGCAACATTTCTGGCCATATCATGTTTCACCAGAGACCAGAAAGCAAGGTATGTATTTCTGCCTTTGCATTCCTCTTTGAGGAATCTGCTACATTTCACACTTGGATTCAAAACATGCAATGCACAATTTTCATTCTAACCCCCAAAAGCATTAAAGCACAGCGTCGAAAGGCCACCGCCGCAGCTC
>NW_009730211.1:0-14306 GCF_000703405.1 Apaloderma vittatum
CATTCTGTGATTCTGTGATTCTGTGAAAGAATCCCAACTAGGAATCCGAGAAGCATCTCACAGTAAAGCCAGCAAGTGCATTTCAAAGTCTGCTCCAGGATTTAGGGGGTGAATTTCCTGTGATTTTGCTTTTTTTTTGGATGTCACTCTCTCTCTGCAATGTTTTTAAATAATAAAATATTCATTGTTAATCTCTTTGAATCAAAATATCCTGTGTCTGAATGTTGTCACACCTCCATACTGGTGTGCAAGTGAAATGATTTCCTACATAGAAGATTTCTTCTATGGCAACACTGTCACAAAGTTGCAAATCGTATTTATCCCCAGTTGACAACTGATTAGAAGTTAGGTATTCCACAGTTAGCGTATCCTGAGGGAAAAAAGTAATTCTGCTGAACTATAAGCTAGCATCTGGGATATTATAACAAAACAAAAAAAATTACTTATTTCTGTAACAAGTTGCAAAGACTGAAAAACATCACTTGTATTGGAAGCTTCTGTCGTTAAGGACTAAGCAGAACAGTAATCAAGACTGTCATGTTTGTGGATCTACCATTCAGTGACACTGCTATAAAAGGAAGAAAACGCATGTGGGAGGACTGAAACCTTAAGAAATGGTTTGTATATTCCACAGCCTGGGCCTTCCAAAAGATATTACACAATCAACATTCACACCACCTTGATACAGTCTAGTATTTTAATTGCAGTGCAAGCATTTATTCTGCTAGTGGGGGGAAAAAAAAGAAAAAAAGAGCAGAACGATAAGAGTAATTCCTTGTAAATTTGCAACTACATTTCTCTTCACCGCCTAAATCCAGTGCTGATACAGACCACCTAGTCCAGGCACAGCAATTACACCAGCATGCTCAGCTACCACACTGGTCAGGAATGGCCAAACACCCAAGAATTTCTTTTTTGCTTTAGCTGCTTTATTAACCATAAAACAAGTCAAGAAATTCACTCTGTCACATTTCTACAGTTCCCGAGTGTTGCGAAGATATGAACAGAAATCGACCTTTCAGTCTGCTTTGACAGCAGTTTCCTGCCACGAAGCTCAACACCTTACTCACTCCTGGGAGGCAGAGAAGCTGACAGAGGAACCTCAGAACACGGGGTAAAGGACTTCCCACCCACCTTCTGTATGTTCCCAAGGCTCTCAAAACTAACTAACAAGAGCTTCTTGCATTCCAAATCTTTGCTGTAATGTGGAGGCAACTGAAATTTCTCCCAGCTTCCGAAAGATTACTGGTTCTCATCAAGTGTCTCTCGAGTGAGTGGCAATGTTTGCAAACGCAGATGGGATGTCCAAATCAATCACTCGGTCTCTGGAAAGTGATTTTTCTGCCTGATAGTCAAAAATCCCAATACAAACCCTAAATGCAGTAAGGTCTACCTTAAAATCATCCAGATCAAAGTAAAAGTATCAGCTGTATTTCACTGCCTGAGATACACAGTATTTGCAATAAGTGCAAATACTTCAAATATAATTTCACCTTCAGCAAATTTTCTGGTATTTCTAAAAAATACCTACACCAACATTGTTACAGTTTATCATATCTGAAACAAACTCTTTCTCCAGATTTATCCCATCCCATTCCTTTAGTTTGACTGGGGCTTTAAGGACAAACGGAGATGCTGCTGACTGGGAACCTACCAGAATATCCTCTCCTTTTGCAAAAGTGAACAGCTTCACAGAAAAGGTCTTTATGTTCCAAAGCCAGGTGAAACAGGTATGTGTAAGAAATATCCCTTTTTAGGCCCCTCTCTTTCACAAATTTCTTTATAAAGTGTCTGCAGCATTTCCTTTCTTCTCTCTGGTTCCTATGCCCCACTGATACAGTTCAAATAAGAGAGGTTTTCAATTACCACTTCAGCCAATTAAGGAAAGGGAACAACCTCTTCATCCCATTTAGAAGACAAGTAATACGGGGCTTACACTGTAATGAGGAAGACTGTGGCTAGATGCAACTAATGGTCAGGATTGCAAAGCACTGGAACAAACAGTGGGATTTCCTCCTCTGGGTACTAGAAGCAGCTTAAATTTGTAGCTGGTGAGATTAGCAGAGCTATAAAAAAGCAGATGAGCTCTCAGAGCCTGTAACCGTTCTTTCTGAAAGTATTCTAACCACAGCTCTAATCTCTTCAGGTATAAATGGAGCAGACAAACTGCTCTACGCTGCACTGATCAACAAAATGCCAAGCCAAGAGAAATCCAAAGTACAAAATCTAGCTCTTGTTACCAGAAGGATTCCCACAAGAACCATTATACAGATGAGTCCTTCCCCTATGCAGGAGGAGAGGGAAGGACAGAAGATAAGTTTCAAGCTCAAAGCTTTAAAACACAACACTGCCTGTACTAAAGATTCAAACAAAAAACTCAGGACAGCAGATTTGCTATGCAAAGAGGAATCTGAAGGCACCTTACCTCAGTGGACCATAATTCAACATTATGAAAGCCAGTATCACCATCACGCACAGGGTCCTCCTCTTTGGAGATGATACTTTGAGCTTCTGGTTCTAGATGGGAAGAAACAGAAGACATGCAATAAAAAAGGGGCACAGACATGCAAAGGTATGTCAGAAGCTAAACGCACCAAATTATGCTTGCTTTTTAGATTTGTATTTGCCCAATTACGTACGAATACACAGCAGGACTATTTAAAAACAAACTCTTATTTTTTGCAGATTATATTCAGCTTCTATCTAGACTATTTTCTCAGTGAAATCTTCAGAAGCATCATGAAAGAAAGAACTGAAAGTCAACTAGATAATGCAACAGCTGTCTTGACCTAGAGTTAGTCAAGTCCTGCTCAGAGCGGGAGGCTGAGCTAGAAACCCCCAAAGGTCTTCCAGTCAACATTTCCATGATTTGGCTCAAGTGCCTTTCACCTGAGCAACTGCCTTTATATAAAGACAGAGCTTCATTATAATCTCTCACCTCTAATACTACTTCATCCAGCTGCCTCTTCAGTGTGCTGTTCTCTTTCTTGAGTTTCTCATTCTCCAGCAAGGCTGCCTCCAGCCTCGCCTCCAGTCCCAACATGTATTCTTTCTTTTTCTTCCGTGACTGAAAGGCTGACTCCCGGTTTTTGATCATGCGTTGCTGCCTTCTCAAGACACTGACCTGGACAGACAATAAGAAGGACTGTTAGCAACGTGCAAGTTAAGAGTGCCTCTGTTTCATGCACAATTTCTGCTCCTCTACTTTGTCAAAAGCCTGCGTAGATAGCTCCTTGCATTCTGCTTCAGACGAGCTGAAATGTCCACTGCAGAGACAACTAGCAATCACGGTACAGCTCCAAGACAGAGAGCTCACGGATACTGAAAAAACAGGTCCTGCACTGTCTGTTTTCCCTGCATTCGCAACCTTTTGTGTGTAGGGGAAACAAAACGTAGATTCGAGCAGCAGCTTGATTGGATCCATCATATCACAGACAGAAAATACATAGCAACAGGTCTGCAAGGTAGCAAGAATACCTTTCACCTTCACTTTACCATACATCATTTTATAGGCTACATTCATTTTCGTCATCGGAAAACCCTACCTTTTTTAGTTTGTCGTGTATGGAAGCCATTTCCACATTACATCTGTTTCTGTGCCCTTTTCCAGCTATGCCATATAGATTTTGAGATTCTGAATACCCTTGCTGACCTCAAATTGCTCATTCTACACGTATGAAGCGCTTACATGGCAGTTTAAATGCAGTCTCTGCATGCATCTGTGCTAGCATTTTAATTCAGATCAGGAGCATGCCTTTGATGCACATTTCCTGATGGTCCCACTTAATATGCTTTGGTTCACATCACAGAACCGTCTCCGATAGAGCACAGAAACTAGATTCCTTCTGGATGAAGTTAAATCAGCAAATATACTCCAGGAGGGCACATAATTCACTCCAACCACTAGCAGGCATTCAGTCTGCAAGGCCAGGCCGGGACAGTTCAAAGTAACCCCTCCCCACGCTCCAACAGTCTTGATGACTCTGACTTCCCCTCCCATCACCCCAAGCAGGAACAGTCTATCATCTTTTCCCACTTACTCATTTTGTGGTTTGCACTGAGTGGGACGACCTAGACTGAAAGCATCTTGCTGCTGACAAGGATAACGATGATCGATACTGCAGAGCTATGCAAAGCTACTTGAAATCCCAAATTTAAACACTACTCTGTAGATTGCCTTTCCCTCACAGCAACAACAACTCTTTCTTTATTAAAACCAGAAGACTTCCATCATATTATTATGCTACAACAGGATGTGCCTTAATGATGTTTACCCTGTAAGAGAACTGAATGCTGTATCTTACACAGACCTGAAAATCCTCCAGTAGCTACTAACACATGCACAGGAGTAATCTGTATCTATTAGAGCATGAAAGCTAATGGAAAAAAAAGAAAAAAAGAAAACTATTCTATCAGTCTAGGAAAAAATAAACAAGTCACAAAATAGTACTGTGAACCGACTCAGTGGGCTCTGGTTAAGGCCTGGCTGCTTCAAGAACCCGAATCGTCGTTTTCTGAACATTTCCCTCTATATACCCACACACAGACAACATGTTGCTCTAGGGCTTCAGTATCTGCAAGAAAAATTGGCTAGAGGTTACTTGAAGAAGTCATTCTTCTTCATGATACTGCAGTCTGGTGACAAAGACTAGGAAAACATGTTACAGTGCATTAACATTTTGGGTTGTCTCCATGTTGATCTAACTGCTTTCTGTAAAGATCATTTATTTTATGTCTAGCCTGCTGCCACCAACAAAAGTCTGCAAAAGTGAAGCTGTCTGTACTTACTCCAGTTTCCCTCTTTAGCAGAGAGTGGGGAAGGAAAAGATTTTAACATATTTTCATTAATACTAAGCTTTGTCTTGAATTTTTTAAGCACTGCAATACTTAACATAAGAAAAATTATGCAGACATATAAAAACTTTGGAAAAAAAAGATTCAGGCTAGCCAAGGACTAAAGTGTATAGAACACACCAATCTGGGGCCAAGAGCACTTCAACTGTCCAGAGATGAAATAATAAGGAATGAGTTCATGCAGCAATTTTGGCTTGAGTTGTGCTATATTCCAAACAAGTAGTTACATTCCTCTTTTTAAAAAAAGGTTTTGCATCATGAAGTCAAACAGAGAAGACCAAATTGTTTCATTCATTTTTGTGCACAGGCCTGCTCAGCATCATTCACCACCGGATAGCCTTTGCCTAAGTGTCTGGAACCTCTGGCAACTCTATCTGCTTCCCTGGAGAAGACATGGAGTTAAAGCACCAGTGCTGGATTTGTGTACCAACAGTACATCCTCCGGTACATCTATGGCTGTTTCAGACAATACCAGCTACGTTTCAGATGGTATTTATCACAACTGTCCTCCCGTAGCCCGTGTTCTTCAAACGCTGTCAGGAACAGCAGCTCTGCCAGTCTGACTCAAGGGACTGCAATAACTACCTTTCAGTCTATGCCACACCAGTGTCACTGCCACTCGTTTCTTAAGCTTGCTTAAATGAAACTCAACTATTTGTGTCCTTGAGTTATTTTGTTACAGTTGACAATCCCTAAATCCATATCCCTTGGCCAATACTCTAGTGCTTGCCTGGCTTTTCCTGAGGAATAAGCCACAGCTGCACACCTGATACTGCCTAAATCCAATGCATGTGAAACAGTGCAACAGTGCTTGAAACCAGAGGCAGTACGGCACTAAGCATGGCACAGGCTGGCTTTGCACCAAGACAAACGTGCCCCTTACTTGAGCATTTTGATAATCAGAAGAGAGAGAGGAACTAATTTAGAGTGTCAGGCTGCTTGAGGAACGCTGCTTTGCACAAGTGCTGCATAAAGATTAAATGTAGCGAACACCTCTGCTAACTTCTTTTGTGGCCTCCCTCTTTGTAGGTTGTATTGTATTCATTTATCACTCAAGACACTAACTTCACTAAACACACATCATAAAGGGAAAAAACTGGCATTAAATCAAACATTAATCAGTGATGCAGATTTGGCTTCCTAGCTTTAAGAACTACACCCTCACTAAAGCACACACACACACAAGATGTTGAAAATACGAAGAAGTGAAAGGTTCACTGCAAAACCTTCCTGCAAACAGTACTAACTAGGTTCTGGCTGTCCTCTACCTTCACAGCCTTGACAAAGACTCATGAACTTTACAAATAAACACTGCTACCTCAATTTCATCTTCCAAAGAAAACTCAGTTCTGAGCAAAACTTAACCTTCACTCCAACGAAAGCTGTATTTCTAGCACAAGGCAGTAAGAACGTCTCTCACTGTTCAGTATGCACGCTGGGCAAGTTAACAAAAAGCTGAAAATACAAACTATTTCAACTTTACGTTGACTGGCTTCTTACCTCAGTTTATAAAAGCTGCTCTCTTCAAAGACGCATCTTAAACGAGGGAATACAAAATCTACGCAAGTGTTTCTTCTCTGTTCTTACGAAAGACCTGGGCCTTTTTTTGTCTCTAACTCAACAGAACCAACATGACTAATGAGTTTATTGCATATGAAAATTTCTCAATGTACAGCACAGAAAACAGGATTCTTTAATAGAAATCCACACCTCTACTGAAGTAATTTGCATAATCTAGTTTTTCTAAATTTTCAATTTATTTTTTTTAACCAACAGAACGGGGAGACAGAATTAAATCCTGCCATGCTACAGAGTGGAAACATGAGAGAAAAGCCCTATAAGGACACAACTAAACTGGATTCCCTCACTCACCTACCATTTGTGGCCTCATACCATTGAACTGTACCAGGAAAGACAATCTGCTTCTTTAGTTAAGAGCCTCTTTAATCCAACCAGAAGGGTGGTTTGCTCATGCAGCATTTCTTTCGTGCAATTCCCTAGTGGAAAGTTCTTCAGCAGCTTCCCAGCGAAGGCAGAACGCCTGGCACCTCCCCACAGCTGGTAAGCGGTGTAAACGCGTGCCACGGGTCGAGTTCGCTACCAGCTGATCTCGGTCTAACCCATTGGAAGGGCTGAGTGTTAAGCCAACAGTTTATCCCCTCTAAGCCCAAAAGAAAGTCCTGCAATGTTTCTTTTTATCCTGCAACATCTGCTTAGATTAGCAAACAAAAACACGTGTTAGGGAGCTCAAATGATGGCTACATCTGCGCAGCTCTGAGCCCACATATGGTGTCTAGGGCAGCTGCAAGATGTTTTAACCCTGCTGGCGTCAGCTGTATCCTGCAACATTTGTTCCTTTTTAAAAGTGCCAACTCACAACATGTGCCAAAGAGCAGTCACAATTGTTCTTTACCCGTGTTTACCGAAACACGAAAGATGTGCAGCATTTAGGCTAATATCAAGACTTAAAAACGCCTCCATGAAGCACCTTCAGGTGGAAATACCCACACAACCACCATGCAAAACAAACAGCTACTCATCAGCTACTCATTTGACCACCCATCGTCACACACATACATGTGAGGTGTGATGACAGTAAGGGGGTTTTGCCAGTTAAACCTTGTGTTCAGGCAATGGCAAGGTGCCACGCTAGTCCTGCTTACAGCGTGTCACAAACCTAACAACTGCTGACAGGTCTCTTCAGTTTGGCTTTGCATGGCAGGCAATTCTTACTTAAAAATCCAGCATTTTTAAACTGCTCTATCTACTGACAGACCTTTGTTAGCTTCGTGCAAATGCAAGGTATGGTTTCCATTGCAGTCTGGCTGCTGAATTATTTGCAGCAAGCAGTTTTTCATCTAACAACGGAGCCCACACACGAACACGAATAGTGAGGAAAATGTAACAATAAGCATGAGTGGCAATTCCCAGACACTAGGAAGTCATACAACATCACCTCCCCAAAGAAGCCAGAAGGCACAAGCCCCTGAGAAAGCATCCTGCACTGCTAATAAGCAGGTGACTATACTGCAAAATTTCATGGGAATGGACACACGAATAGTACTTGGAAAACCATGTTGGAGAATGCCATCCTGTGAGTTTAAAAGTCACAAACAAGAAGCTTCGGTACTTTCCAACCATGCTTCAGAAGCTTTGGTACTTGCCACAAGTGTGCCTGCCTTTGAACAACGCACAACCAAAGCAGCTCCTAACTATAAGGAACTAAATCAAGTTAACACCTACTTTGCTACCTAGCTAAGATGTCAAAGCCAAACAGGGACAAAAACCCCACACACTGATTTCTGTTTACACCTACTCCTTACTGTGAGCTACTGTGGAAAAAACTCACTTGCGTAGTGCAGTGACTGTCAAGAGCTTACCTCGTTTTTACTCATTTGCTATATAATCAAGAAGGGAGCCTGAAGAGATTAGGATGATATGAAACTCCGTACCTGAAGTTTCTAAAAATCATTACTAAAATCTGAGGAGATAAAGGGGATAGAAAAAGAATCAGGCCTACTGCTGACGCTTCCAATTCACCTGCTTCCATTGGGAGTGTTTAGTTACACAGATTGGAAAAATGGTTTAGCACTAATAAAAAATCAGATATATCAAATTTTCCTGTAGGTAAGAGAGCTCCAGCCATGGAGAGCCTGCAGTTGAGAACATAAGAAAAGGACGGGGGTGTGCGGGGGAAGTATCAGCACTGTCTTCTGCCAGAATCTTGCATATCCAGTCTGCAACTCCAGGCAGGCCAGCAGATACCAAGCTCTTACTCTCTATTTTTTGTAAAGCTGCTGAATTCTCTGTTTAGTGTTAGAAATCCTATGAGATGAGTCCAGCTACAGCTCTGTTCTCCTGAGACTCTAAAGCGATCCAGTTTTCCGGTTACATCCTACATGCAGGTAACCAAAAGCTTTGGTTATTACCCATTATCACACAGCCAGAACTTACATCCAGCCCCAGTGTCGGTGCAGTGCTTTGAAGCAAGGGTTTAGTCACAGGTATTTTGCTGCTCGTTGAGCCATTTCCAGCAGCTGGAGGCAAGGCATTGCCCGCAGGGTTGTGAAGTGGTGTGGTCCCTCCAGCGACAGCGATGACTGGCTGGGAGGCAGGAATCACCCCAGAAGCCTGGAGTTGTACCACAGTGGGCTGGGGGAGCACCACTGACTGACCTAGAATGGGAGAACAAAGAGAAGCCCTCAGCATACGGATTTGTACACGACCCGTTCGTAGCAGAATACTAATAGTGGAGGCAGAAAGCCTTGCTTTTTCTCCTGCCCTCCATAACCTGTCTCAAGCTCAATTCTACAGCATTTGTATATTCCACAGGATAGGAATGAAGAAATAAAAAGCTCAGGTTTGCAGAGCTCATAATCCATCCTGCAATTCAAAATTACACATATCAAAGGGATCCAATAAATCAAGTTCTCTCCCAAAAGCTCTTCAAAGTTAATAAAAGTCAAGACTTGTTAGAAACACTACTCTTTTCAGTATTGCTAATACTTAGGGCACTTCAACCAACTTTTTCAAGTGACTTAGCTTAACTCAGTCCTCCTCCCTTTTGTCCATCCCAATTTTATTGCTGTATTCAGTAGAAAACTTACTACCCAGAATTGACTCATACTATAAAAATAAATTCAGAAATCGCATAGAGAAGGAAGATGAATGAGAAAGCACAAGTTAAACTTTCAAAACATAAGGTAAAGCCACAATTCACACTAAGACCAATTTTTAAAAAAAATGTCCTATGTAGGAAATTTTATACATAAGCTGAACAGAGCTTAAAGAAAAGCAAGCTGAAAAAATGACGTAGTTTTGACAGAATTTGAAACAGTCGCTTCCAAGAGATTTCAGTCAACACGTACATATTTAACTCAGGCAGGTGCTTGAGTAACATTTTGCTGTCTGAAAACATATGAACGTCTTCCCAGTCCTTTGTAACAGGATGACCTCACCAGGTTTCAGAAACAGCACATTCCAGCTGAGCATTCCAACCAAAATGCACAATGACGTATTACAGCATTTACTCAACCTTTTGGAAGGTAAGAAATGAAATAATTTACCTAATGTCAAGGTCTTTTATGTACGAGGTGTAGGATTATATTTCCTTTTTTGCAGACATAATCTTCAAGACACCATAAATTAGTACTACCCTATTTAAGAACACCAGGTGGTGAATTTGAGATTATTTCAACAATTCTTTTTTTTTTGCATAAAGTACATGATGCTCCAAGATCATGCTTTCCTCTTTAAGCTTTTATGAAAGGGACTGTAAAAATACCATTCTTCATGCTCCTGTGAAGATGACAGCACATTTCAAGCTGGTAGCTCCAACCTGTCATGTGCAGTAGATTTTGATTAATGAAAAAGATGCTTACGGCTTTTGTTATGGAAACTGCACAATAGAATTTTTAAACACATCATCAGTTCAAGTAAGTATATGGCATGGAAATACTTTTTCCAAAAGTATTTCCTCTAGTGTCTCACAGAAAAGAGTCTCCCGACTTTTCTTTGGGGAAAACAAAAAGCTGATCTTCACAGTACTATACTTATATTCAAAAAATCCATATCCCCAACATTCCTTAATCCAGATGGTATTTTATCAGCACACAAGGAATAAGAATTAGGTCACGCTGACTGTGCTGACCTGTATTTTAAAACAGTCTAACAATCTTAGGCATTTTGTAACAAATGTCAGCATCTCCAGCTTTGGCCTAACTCCTGATGGCAGAGTAATTACTAATGAAGTCAAATTTTTCACTGCTGCAACAATTTCTAGGTACTTGCCCTGAAGTACTTTGTCTCTTACTTCCATGCCTCAGTGCCTGTACAGACAACCACAAGAGACTGCAGCCATCAGCTGGTGAAAACCAGCAACTGCATCTGACAAGTTCAGCAATGCAAGTTATGTCCCTAACTGCCTTAGCTAAAGAGTAAAAACGATGCTTTGGATTCAGAAATGAAGGCTCAAGCTATTTTAAAAGTCTTTTATGGGGCAACAGGAGGAATAAAGAATTATCCGTGGACAGAAAATCACTCACGCCTTGTTAACACCAGCTTGCAGCTGCAAGCAAGTCTTCTAACCTCTGACACGTCTCACTTAGCAAATTTCACAACACCCTGTCCAATGCAGTTTAATGAGATAAAAATCCGTAAACTCATGTTCCCACCATCCTGTGGCACTTTCATGTGCATACAAAAAAAACCTTTTATCGCTCCTCCCAAGCTTCATTCAAACCATCTTAATTGATTCCTGGCGAATGCTGTTTCTCACAGGACTGTACGAGAGGGGTAAGGCCATCTTCACAGCCTACAGCTTTTGCAGCAAAGCATGCAGGACCCCTGTTTCTTCTCCTACCCCTCCTGTTGCACCTGTCAAGGTCAACTTCATTCTGGTGACCATCCTCAAACTGACATAGTGCTTACCCCCAGGACCTGGCTCAGTCGAGATAATTCACCTACCTTTAGGAGGTGCCGGCTGGATGTTAACAACCGGCTGATGTTTTGGCAGTGGCACAAGCGTGGGAAGAGTCTGAATAATAATGGTTTTAGCTGGGATGCCAATGTTAGCCTGAGGCTCAGGTACGGCTGGCAAGAGCGGGTTGGGTTTGTTACAAAGGCCTAGATGCTGTTTGACCACACTTCTTCGGTGTCCTTGCAGAATTATTTGCTAGGAAGGGAAAAAGAATCAGAGTTGGACCAGAAGATCTAAAACAAAGAACTCGAGCAGTCATAACACGGCTTTTGGCATGGGCTGTGAAAAACAGACTTATCTGATCACAAATTCAAGTCAGGAATGACAGATTGTACTACTGTTTGTTAGATGAACGTTCGTATGCAAGACAATGTGCATACTGTCCAGGGGATCAAAATAACTGGATCTCTCATACCAGACCGAGCAGTGATGCTGACAGCAGGCTTCTTCCCTCCACCTCCTTCAGGGGATGCAGGGCTTCTGCACCTCTTGCCGTAGAGCGAGATGGGAGACATTTGGGAGCTACAACTGAAGTCCACATCATCCTGCAGACAGAAAGTATGTGAGCTTAATGCTTCAGAAACACATAAAAGCAGCTCAGCAGTTTCCTCATATCTGTGTTGCTGGTGCAGCAAAGAGGAGGGAGGTTTTGTTCTGCAGTTTTATTCTGGTCAATGCTAAGTACCACTGAAAACAAAGTAAGTACTCCTCCCCATCAGAAGGGCAACAGGAGGCAGAGGCCAGGAACTGCCGGACTCAGAAGCCTTTAGGAGGCATTTTGTTTGGCAACCAGACAAATAAACAAAAGCAAGGAAACAGAACTGAACACACTCTTTTTAGAATGGGTCATGGCATGTGAAAGGAAGGAAAATATCACTAGAGGGAAGTTGTTTTTGCGAGGTTTGGACAAATAAGCTGTTTTCTCTCATGGCAAGAAGTTGGTGAGACAAAAAAATCACTGTGCTTTTTGTTTGCCACAGCTGGTTCTGAATGACTACTGCTGTCTGTGTTACATGGAGGTTTCTGCATACAGGCACATTCTGCACCGGAGAGTCCGCAGACGACGGAGAAGGGATCGAGCAATTTGAAGCGGCTGGTGATAAGGGCTCTGTCTTCACGCTTGCATCTGCAAGGGGCAGATAACGAAATTTTACTGCGCAAGCTTTTAGTAAGGGGAGATCAGTAAAGAACACACTGCCCTATTTCATTCCTGAAGCAAGGCACAGCAGAAAACAGTGTGATTAAAGGTACCCAACAGCTTAGCTTGTAGGGGAGTCTTTGTGTGCACCCATTCTACAGAAACACAGTGTGACTTCTCTTCACGGAGCTAAACGCTGCAGGGCATCAAATAGTTTCACATAAGTTACCACCACCCCCCGAGTTACCCAGCTCACTCTTGTGGGGTGGAAGGGAATAATCAGACCTGCAAAATATAGTCATTTAATTACCTGCATAAGCATGGCCTGTAATATTCCAAAGGTCTGAGTCCCAAGACATCAAATCCAAATCAAAGTGGAAGTTACAGAGATCATTCTCCTGAAATGACAGTTCAGAAAAACAAACACAAATACAAAGAGACAACACACGCTGGAACTATCAGCCATTATGTACACATTCTTATAGCTCTAGAAAACAAAACAGAACACCACAACTGTCACTTCAGTTGCCTTAAGGCACACAGAGATCAAAAACCCTTAAGGGTTTCTTTTAAAGCTTATACCTGTAGGAAAAGAGCACATCACTTTAAGATCACCATTAATTATTGTACTGTTATCAGTAATTCATAAAGCATAAGTTCTAAGCCCAGTCATTGAACCACCTCATACAAAGTACAAGTTTTACCAACCTGTTGCCATCCTTCCCCTCAACTGAAAGATTTACTGAAAGATTTACTTAATGACCTTCCATCATCACATCTCGAAATACTTTAAAAACAAAAGCAACATCTGTGGCAGTTTACCATTAGGAAAAAAGACACAAGGACTGGTCTGCTCAGGATCTGATGCGCAGTATGTATTAGGTCTCCCTGTACTTGAATAAACTGACATTATCATCACCTAAAGCCAAGGACACCAGCTTCCTCTTCCAACAGTAAAAAAAAAAATACTAAAAATCACTTAATACCTGTTATTTATAATAAGACTTTTAAAACCACAGGGTTTTTTTTCCTCCATTTCTTCTGCTGATGCACCTGTAAATCTCTGTTCCCTACTCAAATGTGATGCTTTTATGAGCACTTGCATCACAAATACATATATCACACACCCAACTTATACAAATACACAGCAAAGATTCTCTTGCTAAAACATCCTGCAAAGGTACCTTTCCTTACGTTCTCAACTTGCCTCAGAAAGCAAGGCTCAGAAAGTTTGTAGCCTGCATACATACTAGTGCTCACAGGCTAGGAGGAAAAGAAAGCTCATCAGAGCACATTTACAGGACAAGTGACCAAAATCCACAGCCTGACCTGTGCAGTAAGAGCCTCCTAAGAGGTCACCAACACTGACGTGCAGAAGGGCAATACCCTTTCCTTGTACCATCAAGCAGTTTGCACATTTTCCCCAGCGCCCAGCTCTACAACGCTGGCACGAATGCTCCGAGTACCTGAGGTTTATGTCGGATAACCCAGGGGTTGTGCCGGGGGTGTGAGCAGGGCGAAGAACACAAAGCACAGATCCCATGAGGCAAATGCCCCAGGGCAGAAAAAGCAGTAGGAAAACACGAGGATGGTCGCATGAGGTTGCAAACAAAGGTGTCAGAAGAAAATCCTACAACAGACAAGGAGAAGAAGAGGCAAGGCGACAAGACCCAGCGGGTGGGGGCGGATGGGCCGTACCCACGCCTCTCCGCCTTCACCAGGGCAGCTTTTCCTGGTCGCGGCACCTCGAGCTTTCACCTCTGACTCATCCCTTCACGTTCGGCTTCTCAGACTCTCGTCTGACAGCGGCAGCTCACCAAGAGGCCCGCACCTCCG